>NW_028114164.1:0-93825 GCF_964289735.1 Phaethon aethereus | reverse complement strand
AGCTGGTCCTTGAATATCACAGAATCACAGAATCACTAAGGTTGGAAAGGACCTTAAAGATCATCAAGTCCAACCATTAATCCAGCGCCACCATGTTCCCTAAACCATGTCCTGAAGTGCCACATCCACACGTTTTTTGAACACTTCCAGAGATGGCGACTCCACCACCTCCCTGGGCAGCCTGTTCCAATGCCTGACCAACCTCTCAGTGAAGAAATTTGTCCTAATATCCAATCTAAACCTCCCCTGGTGCAACTTGAGGCCATTTCCTCTTGTCCTATCACAGAGCCCTCCTACCCTCCAGCAGATCAACACTCCCACCCAGCTTGGTGTCATCTGCAAACTTACTGAGGGAGCACTCGATCCCCTCATCCAGATCATCTATAAAGATATTGAACAACATCGGCCCCAGAACCGAGCCCTGGGGAACACCGCTTGTGACCGGCCGCCAGCCGGATTTAACGCCGTTCACCACAACTCTCTGGGCTTGGCCATCCAGCCAGTTCTTTACTCAGCGAAGAGTAAACCTGTCTAAGCCACAAGCTGCAAGTTTCTCCAGGAGAATGCTGTGGGAGATGCTGTCAATGGCTTTACTGAAGTCCAGGTAGACAATGTCCACAGCCTTTCCCTCATCCACTAGGCGGGTCACCTGGTCACAGAAGGCGATCAGGTTGGTCAAGCAGGACCTGCCTTTCATGAACCCATGCTGGCTGGGCCTGATCCCTTGGTTGTCCTGCACGTGCCCTGTGAGCACTCTCAAGACGAACCGCTCCATGATCTTCCCCGGTATGGAGGTCAGGCTGACAGGCCTGTAGTTCCCAGGATCCTCCTTCCGGCCTTTCTTGTAGATGGGTGTCACATTGGCAAGCCTCCAGTCTTCTGGGACCTCCCCTGTTAACCAGGACTGCTGATAAATGATGGAGAGTGGCTTGGCAAGCTCCTTCGCCAGCTCTCTCAGTACTCTCGGGTGGATCCCATCAGGCTCCATAGACTTGTGGGTGTCCAGGTAGCTTAACAGGTCCTTAACTGCTTCCTCCTGGATTATGGGCGGGTTATTGTGTTCTCTGTCCCTGTCTTCCAGCTCAGGGGGCTGAATACCCTGTGGATACCTGGACTGGCTATTAAAGACTGAGACAAAGAAGGCATTAAGTACCTCAGCCTTGTCCTCGTCCTTGGAGAAAATGTTCCCTGCCATATCCAGTAAGGGATGGAGATTCTCCTTGCCTCTCTTCTTGTTGTTAATATATTTGTAGAAACATTTTTTGTTATCCTTTACAACTGTGGCCAGACTGAGCTCTAGCTGGGCTTTTGCCTTTCTAATTTTGTCCCTGCGTGACCTAACGAGATCCTTGTACTCTTCGTGAGTTGCCTGCCCCTTCTTCCAGAGGTGATCAACTCTCCTCTTTTCCCTGAGTACCAGCAAAATCTCCCTGTTCAGCCAGGCCGGTCGCCTTCCCCGCCAGCTCTTCTTATGGCACATGGGGACCGCCTGCTCCTGTGCCTTTAAGATTTCCTTCTTGAAGACTGTCCAGCCTTCCTGGACCCCTCTGTCCTTCAGGACTGTCTCCCAAGGGACTCTCTCAACCAGTGACCTGAACAGGCCAAAGTCTGCCCTCCGGAAGTCCATGATAGCAGTTTTGCTGACCCCTCTCCTTACTTTGCTCAGAACTGAGAATTCTATCATGTCATGGTCGCTAAGCCTAAGACGGCCTCCGACCACCACATCTCCCACCAGTCCTTCTCTGTTTGTAAACAGCAGGTCCAGCAAGGCACCTCCACTGGTGGGCTCACTCACCAGCTGTGTCAGGAAGTTATCCTCCACACACTCCAGAAACCTCCCAGACTGTTTCCTCTCTGCCGTGTTATACTTCCAGCAGATGTCCGGTAGGTTGAAGTCCCCCACAAGAACAAGGGCCAGCGAATGCGAGACTTCTGCCAGTTACTTATAGAATGTCTCATCTTGTCTCTTCATCCTGGTTGGGTGGTCTGTAACAGACTCCCAGCAAGATATCTGCCTCATTGGCCTTCCCCCTCATCCTTACCCATAAGCACTCGACTTGGTCTTCACAATCATTGATTTCTATACAATCAAAATATTCCCTAACATACAGAGCCACCCCACCACCTCTCCTTCCCTGCCTATCCCTTCGGAAGAGCTTATAGCCATCCATTGCAGCACTCCAGTCATGAGAAGCATCCCACCATGTTTCTGTGATGGCAACTACATCATAGCTGTCCCGCTGCACAATAGCTTCCAGCTCCTCCTGTTTGGTGCCCATGCTGCGTGCATTGGTGTAGATGCACTTGAGCTGGGCTATCGATTTCAACTCTGGCATGCCACCCCTAGGCTCAACTCTAGTGAGCCTGGTTTTATCCCCTTCCCCCTTCAAATATAGTTTAAAGCCCTTTTGATGAGGCCTGCCAGCTCATAAGCAAGAATCCTTTTGCCCCTTGGAGTCAGTTGCACTCCATCAGCTGTGAGGAGGCCCAGTGCCATGTAAACTGCCCCATGGTCAAAAAACCCCAAATTCTGACGATGGCACCAGCCCCTGTGCCATGTGTTGATCAGATGTGCTTTCCTGTTCCTTTCAGCATTCTTTCCTGTCACTGAAGGGATTGATGAAAACACTACCTGTGCTCCCGCTCCATCGACCAGTCGCCCCAGTGCTCTCAAGTCTTTTTTGACTGCCTTTGGGCTTCTTAGTGCAACCTCATCGTTGCCAACCTGTAAGACCAACAGTGGGTAGTAATCAGTAGGCCGAACCAGACCAGGGAGTTTCCTGGTGACGTCTCTCACCCGGGCCCCAGGGAGGCAGCAGACTTCCCTGTGAGTTGGGTCTGGTCGACATATTGGGCCCTCTCTACCCCTCAGAAGGGAGTCGCCTATGACAATTACCCTCCTTTTTTTCTTAACAGAGGATGTCTTGATGCGTGGGGCTGGTTGACTCACCCTAGGCACCCCCTTGAATGGACCTTCGTCAGAGTCCTCATTCCTGTCCCTCACGTTCCAGAGCCCCATACCTGTTGTGTAAGGGCAGCTGGGACGGTGAGGGAGGCTGGGAGGGGATTCGCCTGCCTCTCCGAGGAGGGATCTGCTTCCATTTCCCCTCATCTCTTAGGTCCCTTTCTTCTGCCCAGCAGCAAGAGGGCAGGGGATCTCCTGCTGCTTGTGGAGCCTCCACCAGCTGCCCCTGCTTCAGGGATGGCAGGGTGTGGCTCCACCAATCTCTCTCTCTCTCACACTCCCTAATGCTCCTCAGCCTCTCCACTTCCTCTTTCAGCTCTGCCCCAGGCCGAGCAGGTCGCTCACCTGGTCGCACCGCACGCAGGTGGTGTCTCCACTGGTCTGTGGTACAATCGACAGACTCAGGCACTCTTTGAAGCCAGATACTTGGACAGCCGCGTGCTTGAGCGGGAGCTCTGTCTGTGTCGCCACATTCTTTCTGGCCACAGTTTTCAGCCGAATGGCAACCATGGCTAAGCCTCCTCTGGGAGGATGATGGCCACTTGTCAGAGAGCCTGTAGTGCCGGGGGGGGAGACTGCACCCTGCCCGCACACCTTCCCTGCGCGAACTGATGCGCAAACTGACGCGCTACATCCTTCTGACGTGCCACGTCCTGTTTGCCCGCCCTGTTCGCCGTGCTCCGGGTCGCTCGCGCTCCCTGGGACTGGTCTTGTAGGTGAGGGGTTTTGACCGCTGCTGCTCTAGGCTCCACCCATGCTGAGTCAGAGCGGTCGCTCGTCAGGAGCCCGCTCTGCCGGCCTGGGGCGGGGGCTGGAGCACCCTCTCTCTCCCTGTGCTGCCGCCTTCATGGTTTGGCCACTTCAGGAAGGGTCCCCCGGCGCGATCCTTCGCTCCGGAGCCCTTCGCCTCAGTGGCTTTATTGTACCATAAATGCAGGTGCCATTAGCATCGGTTCGGGGAAAGAGCGGTGTCTCCAAGTAGCTCCTGCGGAAGGAGGGGTTCCTGCCTGAGGAGAGCTGCAGTCATCAATCCCTGTGGACAGCAGTTGCTCGCTCTTGCCTTGTCCCAGAGGCTGCAGCGAGGACTCTGTTGCCGGCTCCTCTCCGGGGATGTTGTTGAGTGCATCTGGCTCAGGTTTGTGTGGGTTGCCTTTGGCCTTATTAGGCCAAAATTAGGTTTTCTCATGCCAGGTCCTTGTCTCTTATGTTTTCATTTCTTCCATCCCTGTCCCGTAGTCTATTTTTGTCCTTATCATTCTCTCTCTGTCAGGCTCCCTGTCCCTATCCTTTAATTTGTCTGCCTCCCCCCTTTAGTTCATCGAGGTTACTTGGTATTTCTTAGTCTATCTCCATCCACCTTGCGGCTCCTTTTCAATTCCTCCCTCTCTGCCCTGTGCCCATGGCTATTTTTCATTTTTCTCCATCTCTCTCAGTCTGGTTCCCTGTTGCTTCCTCCTCTCCAGTGTGTAGCCCATCGCTATTCCCCCCCGCCCCTTTCTCTGTGGCTCCTTTCCCTATTTTTTGAACCCCCCTCTCTGCCCTGCAGCCGATACCTGTCGTATTGGGTTTACATGGCAAGGTGGTGTTAGCTGGGGTGAGAGGGGCAGGGGCTGTGGGGGGGGTTCTGCGAGAAGATGCCGGGAGTTGCCCCCACGTTGGGCAGAGCCAGTTCCAGCTCCAAGGCAGATCTGCTGCTGGTCAAAGCTGAGCCTGTCAGCATGGCTGGTAGCGCTTCTGTGACGGACATTGAAGAAGGGGTAAAAAGTGCCACGCAGAAGCTGCAGGCTCCCGTCAGCACCCATGGCCCTGTGGAGAGGAGCCCATCCTGGAGCAGATTTTCTGGAACAACCTGCAGCCCTGTGGGAGGGACCCCACGCCGGAGGAGTGAGGGTCTAATTTTAACTTCTCAATGGCGTTGCTTGTACACGATCACTTTTCAGTTTTTTTTCCTACGTCTCCCTCTATGCAAGCTCCATGTACCTATTTTTTAATTGTTGTCTGTGATGCTTGTATCCCGTCACTTTCAAAATTTCCTACATCTCACTCAGTCCATCTCGCTGTCTCCAATTCTTAATTCTTCCCTCTCTG
This sequence comes from Phaethon aethereus, assembly GCF_964289735.1. Classification (NCBI taxonomy): domain Eukaryota; kingdom Metazoa; phylum Chordata; class Aves; order Phaethontiformes; family Phaethontidae; genus Phaethon; species Phaethon aethereus. The sequence continues at coordinate 88,772 of NW_028114164.1, read as the reverse complement.
TTCTGTACCACATCACTTTTCACATTTTCTTTCTACATCTCCCTCTTTCTGTCTCCCTGTCTCTATTTGTTAGTTCTCGCCTATGTTGCTTCACTGAATCACCAAGGTTGGAAAGGACCTTCAAGATCATCAAGTCCAACCGTTAACCCAATGCCACCATGGCCCCTAAACCACATCCCGAAGCGCCACATCCACACGTTCTTGTACCCTGTCGCTTGTTGATACTTTCTTTCTATGCCTACCTCTGTCTATCTCCCTGTTTCTATTGTTTGTTTCTTGCCTGTATTTCTTTTCCCCTATTGCTTTAGAATTTTCCTCCGTCCCTTGTCTTGTCTCTATCTTGTTGTCCTGCTGGTCCCTTCCACCTTTCTCTCTTGCTCCCTCTCTCATTTATTCCTCCATCTCTCCGTCCCTGTTTTTCGACACAGTCTTTCCACTCTCCTCTCTCTGCACCGTTGTCCCACTCCTTGTCCCTCTCTTGTTCACAGGGTCCCGTTTTCTGGCTCCCTGTCCCACACCTCTTCTCTACTACGTCCCTCTGTCCTTCCTCCTTTTGTCTCTTCCCCTTGTCTTCCTCTAGCCTGCTGCGTTTGGGCACTGAGCCTTGCAGCTGACTCGCTGTTGGGATTACTTAGGTGCATTAATGAATAACCTATTCCTGCCTCCTCCGTGCCCCCTTGGCTGTGGTCATAGCCCCTGGGGGCAGAGCTCGTGGCTGTGGACAAGTGCAGGGGAGGGAGCCATGTGCTGTGGGGCTTTGCCATGGTCCCTGTTCCTGACGGGCTCCAGCTGGGCTTGGGGCAGCCCCAGGTGTAGCTGGTGAGGCTGAGGATGAGGCTGGCCCTGCTGCTGCTAGGGCTCTGGCTGTAAAGGGGCTGCCTGGGCATGAGTGCTTGAGGGAGCTGGCCGAGGGGAGCTGGCTGAGGAGGGAATCTGAGGGGCTACTGCAGGCAGGTGCCTCCACAGGGAGGGCTGGTCCCTGTGGTGAGGAAGGAGCGCTCCGAGCCATCCCTGAGGGAGCAGACACTGGCATGCAGCACTGGGAGCTCGGTGCCTCTGTCGGCTATGTGCATGAGCCGCCATGTGGTGGGGAACCCTTGTGGGTGAGGGGCGTCGAGGTGTCCGTGCTGCTGAACATGGTGAGAGTCAGACAGGCGGCAGAAAGACAAGTGTTGGGGTGGCAAAGGTTTCCCGCTGGTGCCAGGAACTGTGCAAATTGCGTGTCTTCTCATCTGCATCTCAGCCTGTCTCTGCCACCCTTCTCTGGACATCTGCCTGCCTCTCTTCCTCCATCTCCCTCTCTGCCCACCCACCCACCTGTATGGCTCCCCAATGTGTTAATTTTCTGCCAACTCTCCCCAGCACCCTGGTTGCTTCTTGAATTTTTTTTACATTTAAGCAGCTCTACCTTGGTTTTTTTTAGTTTTCCCGCACTACCTTGTACCCCATTAGCTGTAAAATTTCATTTCTATGTCTCCCTCTATCTGGCTCCCTGACACTGTTTTGCAATACCTCCCTCTGCTCAGCACCCCATCGCTCCTTGAACTTTCTTTCTATGCCCCCCTCTATCAGACTCCCTTTTGCTATTTTTTAATTTCTTCTTGCTCTTTCCTTTTTACCATTGGCTTAAAAATTTTCTTTACACATCTCTCTCTCTCGATGGCTCCCTGGCCTTAATTTTTAACTCTTGCCTGAGTGAACTGTACCCTGTCGCTTTAAATTTTCTTTTTATTTCCACCTTTATCGTACTCCCTGCCCCCATTTTAACATTCTTTCCCGTGTTTCTCATACCCTGCCATGTTCTAAGTTATCTTTCTGTGAATCCCCCTATCTGTCTCCCTGTCTTTATTTCTTAATGTTTTGCACCTGGCCTGCACCCCATCACTTGTTCAGTTTTATTTCTGTGTCTCCCTCTGCCTGGCTCCCCATCCCTATTTTTTAATTCCTCCCTTTAGGTAGGGTAGGCTCTGCCCGGGCACGCCTGCCCCAGGGAGCTGACGAGCAGAGCTGGCCAAGGAGGGAATCCAGGGGGGGTCTTGCAGGCAGCTGCCTCTGGAGAGGAAGGGCCAGTCCCTGCGGTGGGGAAGGATCCCTCCGAGCTGTCCGTGACAGAGCGCGCCAGTGGAACGTGATGCTCGGAGCCTCCGTCAGCCGCACGTACAAGCCGCTCGGAAGATTTGCAGATGAGGAGCGTCGAGGTGCTTGCTGCCGAGGCAAAGAGAAAAGTGTCAGGGCGGTGAAGGTCTCCCACTGGCACCAGGAGCTGTGGTGTGTCGCGTCATGCATTGTCTCGCGTATGTCCCAGTCCACCTCTGCTGCCCTGCCCCAGACCTCTGCTGGCCTCCCTGCCTGTCCCTGCTTCCGTCTCTCTGCTGGCGCACCTACCCTTCCGTCTCCCCAAAATTTGTTGCTCTTCTGCCAACTGTGCCCTGTACCATTTCACCTATTAATTTTTTTCTGTTTCCCTCTCTGCGGCTCCCTTTCCCTGTTTTTTAACGCTTTCCTGTGTTTCTTGTACGCTATTGCATTTTAATTTCTCGTTCTACAGTTCCCTCTCTCTGGTACCCTGTCTCTGTTTTTTATTTCCCCCCTCTGTCCTGCACCCTGTTGCTTAAAAAATTTTCTTCCTGTGTTTCCTTTTATCCATCTCCCTATCCCTATTTTTTCATTATTTCCCGTGTTTCTTGTACCCCGTTACTTTTAACATTTTCTCATTGCAGTTCCTTCTATCCATCTCCCTGTCTTTTTTAATGTTCCCGTGTTTCTCGCACCCGACCGCCACTTAATTTTTCTTTCTACCTTGTCCTCTGTCCATCTCCCTGTCCTTACATTTTAATCCCTGTCTGTATTTCTCATTCTCGGTAGCCTTTTAAAAGTCCTTCTATGTCTCCCTCTACCCAGCTCCCTCTTTCCTTTTTTTTTTTTTAAAGTTTTTCCCTATATTTTTTGTACCCCATCGCTACCTAATTTCTCCTTCAACGATTCTCTTTATCCAGCTTCCCTTTCCCGTACTTTTAATTCCTCCCTTTCTTCCATATACCCTGTCACTTTTTAAATTTCGTTTCAGTATTTCCTTCTATTCTCATTCCTGTTCCTAGTTTTTAATTCTTCCCTGCGTTTCTTGTAGCCTGTTGCTTTTTAGAAAGTCATTCTGTGTCTTCCTCTACCCAATTCCTTGCCCCTGTTTTTTAACTCCTCCTTCTCTGTCCTGTACCCAGTCACATTAATAACTTTCTTTCTATGACTCCATTTATTTAGTTTCCTCTCCTTTTTTTTTTTTCCTGTCTATGTTATACTCAGTCCATTTTAAACTGTATTTTGATGGCCACTTTTCTACAGTTCGCTGACTGCATTTTGTAATTCTCTCTCATCTGTCCTGTACCCTGTTGATTCTTAAAGTTCCTATGCCTAGTTTTATCCAGCTCCCTATCCATATTTTTTAATTCTTTCCCGTGTCGTATACCCCATTGCTTTTTACATTTTTTTTTGTGTCTATTTTTCCCCAGTCTTATTTTTAATTTATTCTCGTCTTTCCTAAAAGCTGTCGCGTTTTAAATTGTCTTTCTACATTGACATTTATCCACCTCGCTGTCCCTATTTTTTATGTTTTTCTGTCTGGGCTGTACCTCATCGCTTCTGAAATTTTCTTTCCATGTCTACTTTAACCAATTCAATGTCTGTATTCATTTGTTTGTCCTGTACCCCGTCGCTTTTGAAATTTCTTCCTATGTCTCTGTATTTTTCTGTCTATTCTCATTTTTAACTTTTTCTTGTCTTTCCTTAATGCTTCCAGTTTTACAATTTTCTTCCTATGTCTCCCTCCATCACCCTACCCCTATTTTAAATTTTTTTTCTTGTCTTTCTTTCATGCCTTTGCTTTTAAAATTTCCTTTCTATGTCAACTTTTATCCAGTTTTCTGTCCCCACTTTTTTTTCCCCTGCTGCTCCTTTACCCACTTGCTTTTTACATTTTCTTTCCATGTCCGCTTTAACCAATTAACTGTCTTTCATTTTAATTTTTATTCCTGCCTGTCCTGAACCCCGTGGCTTTTTCAGTTTCTGTTCTAGGTCTACTTTTATCAAGTTCCCTATCCATGCTTTTTAATTTATTCCTGTCTGCTGTGTACCCTGTCACTTTTAAAATTATATTTTAATTTGTCTGTTTTTTACTGTCTCCTTATTTTTTTAATTATTTCTTGTCCTTTCTTAATGCCATTGCTTATTCCATTTTTCTTTCTCGTCAACATTTGTGAGGTTTGCTGTCCCTATTTTTTATTGCTTTCCTGTACCCCGTTGCTTTTTAAATTTTCTTTTGATGTCTCTGTTTATCTAGTTTCCTGTCCCCGTTTTTAACTTTTTTCCCACATTCCTAGTACCACGCTCAACTTTTTAAATTGTATTCCCACGCGTGCTGATTTCGGAGTGGATATAGAGTTAGTTTTCTTTGCTGTAGCTGGCGCGGGGCTATGTGTCGGATTTGCACCAAACCTGGCATTGATGATGCAGGGACGCGCTAGTTCTTGCCGAGCGATGCTTGCGCGGCGTCAAGGGCTGTTCTGCTGCTCCCACCGCCCCACCAGCAAGTAGAGTGGGGGTGTGTGTGGGGTTGGGAGGGGATGCATCCGGGACAGCTGACCCCCAACTGCCCAAAGGGATGTTCCAGGCTGTATGATGTAGTGCTTGTCCAGCAAACTGGGGCTGGAGATCGTGGGTGTGTGGGGGTCTTAACGTCTTGACATAACCCTGTCACGTAGCACGTCGCTCTTAAAATTTTATTTCTACATCTCCATTTACCCAGTTCCCTGTCCTGTAGTTTTGGGTTTTTTGTTTTTCTTCCCAGTGTTTCCTGTCGCCCATCACTTATTCTTTTCTCTTCCGCATCCCCCTCTACATCACTCCCTCTGGCAGGTTTTTAATGCCCTGACTCTGTGTCCTGTCCCCTTTCTATTTTTATGGCTCTGTCCACCTTATGTTCTCTAATTTTTAATTCTTCCTGTGTTTGTCCCTTTTTGAGTCCTCTTTCCATGACTGCCTCTGCCTTCCTGTGTGTGTCCCCTTTTTTTAATTCCTTCTGCTTTGTTCCCCTTGTGTAGTTTTCTCTGTCTTCTGATACCCAGTTACCCATTGCAGTACCCCCTGCTCCTAGTCTGGGCACCGCTTGTTCGCTCTCAGTCAGCTGGGCTTTGGTGCGGCGGCTTCAGCATACCGGTGTTCTTCCTGCCACCCTACGCTGACGCGTTTCTTTAGGTGTATATGGTGCTTAGAAGTCCTCAGCCGTTACTTAGGCCAGGCTACCAGAGCAGGTGTCCCGAGTGACCCTTTCTCACACAGTTGCCACTCTCCCACCCACCCCAGCACTGCTACGCCTGGTGTCCCTGTCCCCTTCTTCCACTTCTGCCTCTGCCCACCCCCGACTCAGCGTGGGCATTTTTGGGCTTGTTAATCCTGGGTGCCTTGGGGGTCTTGAAAAGGATTGCTCCTTAAGGAGTGCCTGGCGTTGTGGCGAGGCCATGCACCCTCCTGGCTGCTGGGAGGGACTGCTGTCTTGTGCCTGCCGTTCAAGTGCGCTGGGGGCTCCCCTTGTGCATTCTGGTCCTAGTCCGTTGCAGCCAGTCAGGCCTTCTTTCTCAGGTGTGCTTCTAACGACAAGCCCAGGAAAGGAAAGGGCCATATGAGTAATGAATTCTGTCGCTCCCAGGTGCACTACACCTGACGTACATGGGCAATCGAATGTCTAGGGCTTGTTCGGTGGGCCTGACTATGTGAGAGATGTGGGGCCCAAATATTGAATGGCCAGAGAAATCTGGTGCCATCAGTCTGGATGCAGATGGTCCTTCCTTTGGAGGCGGCTACAAATTCTGAATCCTCCTAATCCCATTTTTATGGTACTGTGGGTGGTGTGGGAAGAGAATAAAATGCAGCTACTGGAGCCTGTTGTCACGTTCAGCTGTGGTTAAGCCCTCACCAAAATTCACCTTGGCTCTGAGCCCTACTGAAAATTGGCATGGGTGAAGCTGTAGCACTACCAGCTATCATACCGTGTCCTGTGAGGCTCTCGCCGTTCCTTTGTTCTTCCCTGTGTGCCAAAGATTCTGGCAACATCTGGGAAGAGCTGAAAGCAGCACCAGGTAATGGGAATCTGACTCTGTTTTGACCAGTTTGTGTGAGGTCTGTGTTGCTCTTTTTGGAGAGTGTTAGGTCTGGGCTACTTCTTATTGCCATTCAACTCGCTGTGCCTGTAGGAGGACTGGAATAGGGCACATTATCCAGTGTCTCATTTCTCTGAGGAAAGCAAAAGAACTCCTGTAAAAGGCAATGGGCGCGTGAAGTAACCTCCCTGATGTGCTTTCTTTTGACCATTTACAGGCAGCGCTCTATTTCTAAAGTTTCAGTTATGTTGGTGAATGCGACTACTGTCACCTCTTTATTTGTATGAATAGAGGGGACCAGAGGGCCAGGAAAGGGCACGGCGAGACCCTTCAGCTCTCGGTGATTAACCAAAAAGCAAGCCAGGAATACTTTGGTTCTGTCTGTCAGTTGTCAGGAGATCGTAATTGTTGTTGGGTAACAACTGGGAGGATGAACACCTACTTCTTCATTTCCAGGTCTGAGTGCCACAGTCACTCTATACCAGGTTACCATTTAGGAAAAGTCAGAAAGCTTAGCGAAGTAAAATGTGACTACCCTCCAATTCTATGCTTCTTGGTTTTTTTCATCAGTTCTTTGATTTAATTAATTCCGTTCATTTCCAAATTAATTCAAATGGGTAATTTTAACTCGGTCTGTCTTGTTTGTTTGTTTCCTTTCTGTATTTTTCCGTTCATTTTGCTATGACATAATTACAGATTTTTATGTTCACTTTGGTGGGGGTTGGGGGGCAGTAGAGGGGAAGGTGCCTATCTCCTCTCTCTGCTGGCCAGCGACAGGACACAAGGAACCGGAATGAAGCTGCGTCAGGGGAGGTTCAGGTCGGACATTAGGAAAGGCTTCTTCACCGAGAGGGTGGTCACAGCCCCAAGTCTGCCTTCTTCTCCCGCTGCTACCTCTCGTCTGTCTGTGTGACGAGCCCCTTTCACTTGTCAGATGCCTACCCCAGGCTTTGAGCCTCACCTCTCCTTCACTTCCGTTCTCTCACGTGTTTTACCTCACCTCCCTGCTCTGTCCTGTTTGCTTTCTGCAGTATATTTGTCTGCCTTCCCTTAGGCAGCTGGACATGTTTTCAGATACTCCATTGCTTCTCTAAGGCAATACAACTGCCAGGTTCAGTGAGGAATCGGGAATGATCCCTAAAGCATCAGTGGATGGATAGAGAACCATCCAGATTGTTTTCAACGTGAGCATGTGCACTGCACACTCTTCCCCTTTAATTTCTGTATCTGAGCAGGAAGGAGTTCTCCCAGATTTTGGTACCCAAAGGAATAACTAGTCAGATAAAAGCCCCATTCAGTTTAGTTTCATTGAGAATAGCTCTCTGAAATAGAAGGAAGAAATGTGCAGAATTCAGGGGAAAACAAGACACTTGCACACAGAGATATGCTCACACCATCCTGGTCAAGTGACTGGCTGGGTCCAAGGACCAAGGTTGTTGGGGCTCCCAACACCAGCAAACCCAGAGCACAGCTGACTGGGCTGCCCTGGCCTCCCCTGTTACTGTGCTGGGTCACCCCACAAGTCCCCGTGGGAGGGTGCCAGAGTTCATCCCCGCTGTCCTTGGCACTTGGCCACACTCGTACACCCTCTCCCTGCTCAGCTGAGCCTGCTGGGACTCAGGCTGTGCTTTCCCTGATTGCAGTCAAAGCCCACATCTTCCATTTGCAGCTGATTCCCACTGACCTTGGCCATGTCTCCCTCCTCTTTATTCAGTCATGCTGAAAGCTGCAAGGCCTCTGTCAGCCGATATGGCAACTCCTTCTGTGGGGGTAACCACAGGTCATGTTTTGAGCATCCAGCATTACCTAGAGGTGGGAGAGATGTCTTAGTTCTTTCAGCATTAAAAAAAAAAAGAGGTCACATGCATTTCCCAACACTGCACGTTTATTCTCTGTTAGCTAGAATCACTTTAGTGCAGAGAACTGATCTTGCAGCGCAGGAGGCATTTCTCACCTTCCTCTGAGATGCTGCTTGCTTTTTCTAGAGTGCCGAGCTTGTCTCTAGTACATGCCACATCCCCGGGAATCGGATCCCTGAGCTGTCAGGTGCATTCCTCATCCCTGATACGCACATTAGTTTCTAGCCCTGACACCCCAAAGGAGCAGGCTCTGGCAGCAGCGCCCTGCCTGGTGCTCTACTTTTAACTCTGGAAGAGTTAAGTGCAAGTACAACTAGAAGATAGAGCCTGAAAAATCAGGTGTCTTTTGCTTTGTGCATGTTACTGGCAGTATGCCGTTTCTGTTGCTCTCAGCAATTGCAGGCAGCCCAAATTCATACGCCTGCCTTTAAAGCCAGCACCTCTGGCTCTCCCTGCTACTGCTGCCGTCAGTGCTGCAGCTTGGCTGGGCGCTCGCTGTGCCTGTGGTGTCTCGGGCACCTGGGAAGGATTCTTCCCAACCCGGGTGTATTTTTTGAGCCTTCTGTGATACTTTTAAGGTATTTCCCTTGGGAACCACAATCCTTCCCTTCCAAAGATCACCTGCTGTGCACGAGGTGCATCCATTGCACACGTGCCTGCCGTGTGCGAGGCGCATCCATACCTCTCCCTGCGCAGTGATGCTGCCGCGCTCATTGCCGCCTCCCGGTAAGGAGAGGCTGCTGCCGCCTCACGTGCGTGGAGCTGGCAGGCGCCCGGTGCGGCCCCGGGACACGCGCCTCGCGGCCAGTGCGTGCTGCTGCTAGAGCCGCCCCGTGGCCGCAGCGTGGTACTGCAGCCCGGCGTTGGCTTGCCAGCACCGGCCTCTCCGGAGCGCCGTTGCGCGGTGCGCGGCAGCAGCATGGTGGCGCAGCAGGGGGCTGTTCCTGGCGGCGGGTGAGGGCCGGGGCCACTGGTGAGGCGAGCGAGCCCCTTGGGCGGGTGCACGGGTGTCTCCTGCCCGCTGGCCACCCGAGGGTGGCGGGGCGAGGAGCTTCAAGCTGGCTGCTGCGGCCGGCTGCCGGCCTGCTGGAGGCGAGTTGGGTTGGGGCAGCCCTGGGGAGTTACTGGGGAGCTGGGAGGAGAGAGGGGGGAAGGAGGCAGACAGCCCCCAGGCACAGACACCGGGTGCCTCCCAACGTGCCACAGCCCCTCCCCCCCCGCCCCGAGCCTCTCCTGGCCTCACTCGTCCCATGCAGCTGCCACCAGCTCTAGCCCCTCCCCTGAAGCCAGTCCCATACCCACAGGCCGCCCCCGAGCCCTGTCGTAGAGGTGGTAAGCTGGGCCTCATGTGCTGGACGCTCCCTGAAAGCGGGTGCTGTTAGCAGCAGCGCAGGGACAGAGTGGCGTCTCCAGCAGCCCCTGTAGAAGGAGAGGCTTTGGCCAGGGGTGAACTATGGTAATAACGGTTGCTGCTGCTTCTTTCCCTCTGCCAGATACCACACTGAGGATGCGGGTGTCCGTTCCTCCCCTTGGGGATGCCAGTGACTGCACCCGCCTCAGGCTTGTATGGGTTGTTTCTGCCCAGCCTCGTTTTCCTCGTGGCATGTCTGCAGAAAGGGACAGGCGGAGTGCTTACCAGCTGTGGACAGGAGCTGCTGCGGCCAAAGCCAGAGAGGCTGGAGAACGGTAAAGAAGAAGAAGAAATCAAAGGTCATCCGACCAGCAGCTGCCTCCCACTGCAGGGAAGAGAGAGCCAGCCTCTCCAGGTGAGGAAGGATCCCTCCTTGTAGTCGGCAGCAGGCCAGACCACCAACGTGCAGGGTCTGTACACATCACCAAAAGTGCACGAGCGCTATGTGTGTAGGAAGCCTCATCTTGTAAGAGCTGTAAGACACCCATATATCCTCTTAGGTGGAGGACAGCCAAGTGACAGGAGTTACAGAAGAGGAAGGGAGTAGAGAAGGAGGAAGAAGTGTCTGAACTGGCAAATTCTCCTAGCAGTGCTGAGGGTGAAAGCTGCGGTGCGTCCCAGGCCTTCGGGGCCCTGTTGTCCCTATTCTGCATCCCAGGCCCTCACTGCCTCTCCCCTGGACCCCTCTCTTTCCCACACTGATGCAATTTTTTTATTTTTTTCTCTCCCTGTACTTCCTTTCTCCATCTCAGTCTAGCCAGCTCCCTGTCCCCATCTCTTAGGTCTTCTCTCTCCCTGCCCTGTAGCTTGTGGCTATTTTTCCTTCCTCTGCCGCTCTCAGTCTGCCTCCCTGTCCCTGCTTTTTCATTCCTCCCTCTCTGCCACGTAGCCTGTCACTGCGATTTTTTCGTAGTCTCTATCTCGCTCCCAGCCACCATTTTTGCCTTTCTCTCCCTCTGTCCTGTAGCCTGTCAGTATTTTTGCTGTCTCTGGCTCTCTCTGCCGAACTCTGTGTCCCTGTTGTTCAAGGTCTTCCTTCTCGGCCCTGTAGCATGTCACAAGTCTGTTTCTTTCTCTGTCTGTCTTTTTTCTGCTCCCTGTCCCTGATCTGCAATTTCGTCATTCTTAGCCCTTAGCAACGCTGCAACTTAATTTCTTTGGCCGTCTTGCCCTGCCAGGATCTTTTAATTCCTCTCCATCTGTCTTGTAGCCAGTTTTTTTTCTTTGTCTCTGTCTCTCTGTCCAGCTCCCTGTCTCTGTCTTATTCTTTTTAATTCCTCCCTCTCTGCCCTGTGGCCCGTCACTATTTTTCCATTCTCTGTCCCATGTCTTGAATTGCTCCCTCTCTGCCCTGTAGCCTGTCACAGTGGGTTTTTTATTTTCCTTCTCTCTCCATTGCTCTCTCTCTGGCTCCCTGTCCCTACTTTTTAATTCTCCCCTCGCTGCCCCTGCGGCCTGTTGCTATCTTCCCTGTCTCTGTCTCCCTCTGTATGGCTCCCTGTCCCTTCCTTATTGAAACCCCTCCCTCTCTGTCTGGATCCCATTGCAGTTTTTCCTTTCTCCATTTCTCTCTGGCTGGCTCTCACTCCCTGTTTTTCAGTTACTTCTTTCTCCATCTCTCTGTCCAGCTCTGGATCCCAATTTTTTAGTTCCTCCTCCTCTCCCCTGTATTCCCTCAAAATATTGAGTGGGATCAATCTCTTTCACATGGGCTACAGAAAATGTTTCCTTTTACCTACAAAGATAACGTAGTTATTAATGGTCTTCTGTAGTTCCAAGCATGATATTTTGGGATTTCCTGGGTTTGCATCATAAAGATACTATTGTTCATTCAGGGAGAATTTTAGTCACAGCCTTACTGCAAGATTCTTTATGAGATTCTTTAGAACTGCCGTAGCGTCAGTGTATAATGTATATGTTCAAACAAAAGTTATGAGAACACTGGAAAAATAATGAATTCAATATTTGTTTAGTCATTTCGGTAAACAGGAGTCCTTTTCCTCAGTCTTAAAAAGGAAGATTATTTATAATTATATAAATGTGATAGGTGCTCAATGGACAACACTATCAGAAAGGCCTATCTTTTTCTTTTTAAAAGACTTGTAATTTGTACCCTATGTAATACAAGGTTAATTCTCATTCAGATAGTCTTCTCGGAGCTGGGTTTTTAAATCGGTCACTTACACCTACCAACCAATCGCCTACCAACTTGTATGAGTTCAAGTGTAGATTTGATGTTTGGGGCCACTGGAGACTTTTCATGGGTATGCAGATGTACCCAGCATCTGTCTTAGTTGATCAAAGAGTATTCCTAAAGCTGATAATTGAGCAGGGAGACAGAAAGGGTTATACTACTCATTGCCTATATATGAGACTTACTATTTTGGATTATTGTTGTTAAAGGAGGTAAGCTTGTTATCACTGGAGACACTTGCCAGCTCTTAGGGGGACATTTATGCTGTTTAGATTAGATGTTTGGATTTGTCTACTGAATGTAAAAGAAATACTTGGTTATATAGCCTGTTAAAAAATGCAGTTTTCTTCCTTCCTATTCCTTTGTTGTAGTACAAATTTCTTACCTCTACAGATATTTGTGCATTTACTGAGCACAGTAAATTCCTTGAAGACACTAGTTAATTCCCATTTCCTCCATTCCATGACTCGGTAAGAAAAGACTCATTACCTGACTATTATAGTCTAGAAAATGTAGATTTTCCTCAAGCTTCCTTTGCACTAATTTTTCCTCACTTATCTGCTTTAAAATGAAACAAATTGTCATTTCTTAGGTTTGTAATAGGAAAACAACATGAACTGAGTTCACAGGAAGGCGGGCTGCTTAGGCCTTGTGTGGATATTGTATTTCTTCCCCATTTTATTAAAGCACTTTTCTTGCCTGAGCTCATTTTTTGTTCTTAGTGAAACCTAAAGCCATTGCAGCATAAACCTTAATGGATGCTAGCTTTCACATGCTGATCTTCACATGCCCAGTTTTCTTGCAGGGTCTCTGCTCGAAGGTTAAAGAATATTGTGACTCAAGCATATATTTTATTTTTCTTAATCTACTCTTCCCCAGTTCTTCAAATCTTTGCTATTCAAGTCAGGATGAAGAAGAAGGTTTGAAAGTTCAGCTCATAGAATAATGAGTGGAAAATCCAAAGTTTAGTTTAAAAATTTTGTGCTGTTCACTGGTTGCTTTGTTGGATGTGAATTCTTTACAGTTTGGGTTTTTTTTGTAGTTTTCTCTGTAGAATGAAATTTAATTTCTCTTCACTGAAGCGTTGGAGGAATGTGCTATTGGAAAGATAATACTAAGGAGAAAAGTAAGATGAGTATTTTGACTGGGAAGGTGAATTTGTATTTTTCCATGCATTTCATTCTTCCTTTTAAAGGATCATTAAAGTGTTCTACAGGAATGTGGTGTTGTGGTTCTGCATCATGCTGAATCTGTAATTATAACTTCCAGCTGGTTGACTGTCAGTTGACCTAATGGAAATTCCCTGTAGGGACTGATGTTACTTTCTACCCTTTGTCTGACTTCATTCAGCTCTTCAGGTGGCTGTGCCTTTAAGTTTGGAGTAATCATGGTTGCTTCTGGGTTTGTCCTACAGCCAGGCTGCTGATGGCTGGGCTTGGTGCTTTTATCCTTCTGGGCATAACTTTTCTTTGCACATGTGTGCACTGTTAATATGATCCAGCAGGAGATAACTATGCAGATGTTAAGTGGTTGAAAAGTGGGGTGGGGAGGATTTTGCTGCCTGCTTTTTTTACTTTCCTCTGTTAATGTCTATGCTTTATATAGGTGGGCCACTATTAATTTCTCTTATGCATTCAGTATTCTTTCTGACTCGGAGCTCCACTGCTTTAATCGGCTATGCAGAGCCATTTCATGTGAGGGTGCCTACACCAGGAATCCTAACAAAATTGTCCAACTCCTTCCTCCAGGAAGGAAAAGGAAGGCAAATTAATAGTTGCGCAGAATATTCTTCGGAAAAGTGTCTACCAGAGGCTGGAGTGGAATGGAGCTCTAGGAAAAATTCCTATTTAAAGCTTACTTAAATTTTATGCCCTAAGTGATGTACTCTGTAGAGCAATGCTTTCTTCTAAAAGGATGAGCTCTTCTGCTGAAGGCATGCAAATACTGTGATAGCAGCATGCAAATACTGTGATAGCAGCCTATGCATCGCTCTTAGTTTAAGTTTGCCCAACCTTTCCAATCAAAAAAAAAAAAAAAAAAGAGTTTTTCAGTGTCTTGAAACTCTGTTAAATGTCACCCATTTTTATGGGCTAAAACTTGCAAGTTCCTGGAAGTTTTGTGTTCCAACTAAAATGTTTGAGGTGTTTCTGAGAACTAGATTACATGAAATATGTTAGTGACTAATGTTGAAATCATTTTACACCTGTTTTTTGGAAGGTCTAATGTTCACTTTCTTTGCAATAGATCTATAGCAGGAGGGCACATCTGTTTCAGTTTTGCATTTTGATGTCTCCATTAAAGAAAAAAAATCATCACCTGTTTATGTGTTCATTGGAAAGTTTTAATTTGGCAGGTAAGCTTGTTGCAGTCAGGGTCAAGATTTCTGCTTTGGAAAAAGCTACATTAGAAGGTGATTACACCTGGCAAGTGCTCCCCTGCAATTTTTATGTTGGTTGGTGATATGTCATGGTTGATACAGTGGTAGGAATAATTTCAGTATTGAGAAAGCATTAAGGATTAGTTCGTTACTTGGAGGTTGTCTCACCAACTGTGAAATATTCTGGCTCCAGGTTCCTTACTGGCTAAATCCTTGCAGGAGTTTTGGGCCTCTGACATGGGTTTCACTTGTGTAACCAAGCTGGGTGATGGGATCCTGCTGTGTCCTAAGGGGTAGTTGAAAGGTTGCAGGTGAAATAACAATAACCTAGGTCCAAACCAGACTCACAGAATCTTTCTTTCTTACCTTCTTATTTGGAGGAGTAAAAAGACTCTGTGATGCTTTTGGCTTTTTTTTTTTTTTTTAATACTAAGACAAAAGTCTCAGTCTTCATTTACATCAGCTCCCCCTTCCCAACATTTCTCCCTTCCCCACCCAATCCCAACACTTGCTACAGAACCTCGTTAGACGAAGTCAGCGCAAGTGGTGCTGCAGTCACAAACCACCTGGGGGAAATGGTTATCAAGGGTGTTTCTCACTTCGTTCAGCAGTTGTAGCAATTCCAGTGAATTCTTTGTGTTCCTGTTTTCCTGCCTGTGTTTGGAAAACATCCAGTCCTTCCCATGGAAGAGGTGTGTGTGTAGAGTTTATGAATACATGTATTTGGTGTAAAAAACATGCATTCTGTGTGAGAGATTTAGAAAGGATGGCTTGCTACAGTAGTGGTTATTTGGTGATGAATTAGACTTTTGCTTCTCTTTGAAAGTTTCCCTGAAAGCTATGGAAGACCGATCAGTAGGCAAACTCCAAACATTTTTATATCCTGAATAGTGCCTACTGTAATCATGAGACTGGCATAAAAATTGAGATTTTTATAATGCAGATAATACTTGTTCTTTGGTTTCTTTGTGAGTTCAGGGTTTGTTAGGGCACACTGTATTTTTTAGATTTGTGTTAGAATCAAGAAGCTTAGGAAAGAATTTTTGTGGTTGAGGTTTTTTGGTTTGTTGTTTTTGTCCATCCGTAATCATTTGTTGTAAAGAGCTGAGCATTCAAGGAAATACCAAAACTATTATGCTTTGCAATGTAAAAAACTGTTGTACTTTCTGAACAGATTTTATCACCTTCCATTATTCTTAAATTGTGGCCTGTCATCATGGACATATTTTAGCAGCCAAGCTTCTTCACACCAAATTTGACATCTGCAGTATTCGGAGTATGTGTATTTGTCAAGCAATGAGCTAGCAAGGAATTTTTAGGTAGCAATGGCTGATTAAAACATGGTGTATATTCATATGAAGCAACCCCAGAAAATGAAGAGGAATTTGCAGCACTTAAAGAAGACTTCATATTTATGCAGTACAATTCAGGTAAACGTAACAGTTTAATCTGCTTTCCAGTTTCTCAGTGGGCAGGAAACTAGATGGCGTGTGTTGTTCCCTTTTGTATCCTTGCAGAACTCGTGCATTGAATTTGAACTTCTGTGTTGCCTGTGAAGAATGCAGAGAAGTGATACATTGCTTTGTACAGCAATGCACCTTGATTTTGAATGCATAATGAATACTGTGGAAGGAACCAAACCTGAGGAAAGTTTTAGGTGTCTGTGTTCCTATATTTCTTTTTTTTTCTTAATTTGTAACTGAAATTGGGGTGTAAAAAAAATTCAAACCAAAACCGAACTCCTAATCACCCCCTACCTCCTCAAATACCTAGTGTCTTGTCAGCTGAAGAATGATGTGTCTCTGTAAGTTAACTTTGAGGAGAGGTTTTGTTGTTCTGACTGTGGGCAAAATCAAAGAACTAGCAAAATAAGGTTCTCGGTCTCTAGAGCTCTGTGTGCGGAATTCTTATAGGAGAAGAAGTCTTAACTTCTTAGGGCGTGAGTGGATTTGCATTTGAATCCTGAATTTGTTCTTTTGGCAACGCAACATTTTCCCTCCTTCACCCTAAGGAAAAAGCTTTTTTATGCCAATTTCCCATAAAAGTGATCATGAATGATATTAGCTTCATTTGGTAAACGGATTCCTTTTGACAGAAAGTGAAGATATTAAGTATGGAATAAACAGAGTCACAGATGAAGCTACTAAGCGGACCGTGATCTTTACTCTTGCAGGTTTTACTGTATCCGAAGCTAGTGGATTAAAGTAATGGATTGATAAGTGTATAAGCATTTGCAGAATGAGGACTTTTCAATTAATCTTCTTTTCTGTAAGACTTTTGTCTACACCAGCTTGTACACCAGGATCCTAGCTCACTTTCTGTGCTTGGGTCTTTGAGTTGTTTCTGCATTCGCCTTTGTTTCCAGGAAAACACATCAAATCTGTGATCAGTGCAGCATGCCATTGTGGTTAATAACCTTTGGTTTCTGTTCATGGAGCAGACCTGATAGTTTTAAAGGCTATTTTTATCTAAAATCAAGTGGTAGGGAGAGAAGGGAAGGCTTCTGTTTGTTTGGTTGTAACGGATGAATTTGTTGCTACTGTCCATCAAATGGCTGAGACAGTTATCCCTCTAAAATAATGAAGCTAATTAGTGTACATTTTTTTTATTATTCCTATTTCTGTCCTTCATGTGGTGGTTGTGAATTAGCTTTGTGCCATTTTCTAAAGTATCGGGCATTTTTATATACTTGGCATATTGAATGGCAAATACTTGAGTAAAACTGCCAACTTTACATCCATAACCAGACTGTAAAACAGGAACTGAATTAATCATAACTGCAAAGAGTAATGGCACATTTTCTTATTTTATCTTTACTGCCTTTCAGCCCGTGGTTCAAAACCTTCTACATGAGGCAGCAGCTTTGGTAGTGGATGGCAAGAGGCAAAGGTCAAACCAGAGGCTACAAAAATACTGTGCATTGGATTTATTGTTTTACTTAAGAGTGTGTCAGTTCATCATGAACTGTTTATGGTGGTTTTGCACAGTGCAGCATTTTGAAATCAGCTGTTTTAAGGCAAACATGATGTCATATCTGTGAAAGTTCTAAATATTTTGAAAATGAAATATGAAAAGAAGAACTTTAATCCTGGGTTTACTGGTACTACCTCTTGGAATTGTGTTAGAATCCCTTATGTGTCATATCACAGGTGGCATAGTCCTGTGCTAGAAAGGGAATGGAAAGTACTAGATGGAGCTTGCTATGTAATTGTGGAAATAGATGCTGAGCGTTAATGCATTAGAAAGACAAAGCTGTTATGATTTGCATTGCAATGCCAGAATTAAGACATAAACAGAGCTGAAGAACTTCCTTCTTCACAAACCCCCAACAAATATAAATCCCCCAAACGAATGAATACCTTAAACCTGGAAAGAAAGAAATATGCTGTGGGTCACCTGTTAAGGTGATGTGTTAGCATCAGGGTCTTTGTAACTAATTATTTACAAGACCTAATGTCTTTCTGTGGACTTTGAAGGCTGAGTGTTTTGATTTTTTTTTTTTTATTTGATTGCTAGTAGTCTAGCAATTTTCTGCTACTGCTATGTATTCACATAGATCTGTAAGGCAATTTTGGTCACCTTTTTTTGTATCATCTGATAAAATATTTGTATACTCTGAAAATTATAGTTTTGTGGTACTCTCCTTGGAAAATAGAAATTAAGCCTGCCATTAGATGCTAGGCCACAGCAGTTGACTGAGAAGGGTAGTGTATGCTACATTTTGTGCTACGCTTGGTCAAGTTTCAAGTTTCATCTATATCGTATTCCATGTTATTAAATTTAGTATCTGCACTTTCCATTTCCAGACAGGCCTCTCATTCAGAGCAGAGAGGCATGGTTCTCTCTGCGTCTGGCTCCTCATCCCTATCTTTTCATTCCTTCCTCTCCTCCCTGTAGACCGTCGCTATAGTTTTCTTTCACCATCTCTCTCTCTGCCTGGCTCCAGAACCCTGTTTTTCCATTCCTGTCTTTCTGTCAGTACTTTTTCTTGCCCTGGCTCTCTTTGTCAGGTTCCCTGTCCCTGTTTCTTCCTTCTTGGCCCCGTAGCATGTTGTGATTCTGTTTCTTTCTCTGTATCTACTCTCCCAGCTCCCCGGACCTCACTTTTAATTCCTCCCTCTCCATGCTGTCGCCTGTGTGATCTTTTGCCTTTCTCCGTCGCTGGCTGGCTGTCCCTGTTCATTAATTCCTCCCTCTCAACCCTGCAGCACCTGTCGCTTTTGTCCTTTCTCCATCTCACTGTCTCTGGCTCCCTGATGACCCTATTTTGGACTCTCACCATCCACTCCCCCCCCCCTTTCCGTGCTCGGTTCTTGTTCTCCAGCTCTCTTTTTTTCCAGTTCCCTGTGCTATTTTTCTTAATCCTCCCCTCTCTGCTGGGTTCTTTGTCACTTTGTTGTCTCTCTCCCTCTCTCTGTCTGACTCCCTGCCCCATTCACGTCTCTTGTAGTGTCCTGTGCCCCACACCTCGGTTTTGGTGGCCTGCACCTGCCCAGCAGCCCATCGCTGTGGGAGCCGCCTGCCTGTTCCCTGCTGGACTGAGGAGCGCAGCTACAGGAAGGACTGCCAGGGTGTCCCCAGGGCAGGCCCTGAGCCCCATGGCAGCCCTGCTCCCTGGACTTGTCATGCGCCGAGTGAATAAACGCTCACTGCTGCCTCCTTTGCCCTCCCGGCTGCGTTCACCCTCCCTTTGCCCCGGGTGAGGGGCTGTGCCAGAGGCCAGGGCAGGAGGGGATGCCCTGGGGTGGGGGGGTGTCCTGGTTTCAGCCAGGGTAGAGTTAATTTTCTTCATAGAAGCTAGTGTGAGGCTATGTTTTGGATTTGGGATGAGAAAATGTTGATAAGGTGCTGATGTTTTGAGTTGTTGCTAAGTACTCAAGGACAGTCCAGCTTCTCATGCTGGCCTGCAGCGAGCAGGCTGGGGGTGCACGGAAAGCTGGGAGGGGACACAGCTGGGACAGCTGATCCAGGCTGGCCAAAGAGATATTCCATACCATATAACGTCATGCTCAGTATATAAAGCTGGGACAAAGAAGAAGGAAGGGGTGGAGGGACGTTCGGAGTTATGGCGTCTGTCTTCCCAAGAAACCATTACGCGTGATGGAGCCCTGCTTCCCTGGAGATGGCTGAACACCTGCCTGCCCATGGGGAGTGGTGACAAATTCCTTGTTTTGCTTTGCTTGCGTGAGCGGCTTTTGCTTTACTTATTAAACTGTCTTTATCTCAAACCATGAGTTTCCTCACTTTTACTCTTCCAATTCTCTCCCCCGTGCCACCGTGGGGGAGTGAGCGAGCGGCTGCGTGGTGCGTAGTTGCTGGCTGGGGCTAAACCACGACAGGGGGGTCGGGTGCTGGCCCCCAGTTCCAGCTGGGCTCCAGCTGTGGGCTGGGGCTGGAGGAGCTCCAGGTGCGGGCAGTGAGGCCGGTGGGGACAGCCCCTCCCTGCACAGGGGTGGCTGCCGGGGGAGGGGCTGGTGCTGCCGCTGCCCTGCCCCGGGGGGCCGTGGAGGAGCCAGGCTGAGCATGAGGGCCTGGCGTGACCGGGCTGCGACTGCAGTGAGGAAAAAGGTGAACGGGGCTGCCTGATCGACACGCGGGTCCTGAGGAAAGCCCCGAGGGGGGGCAGCAGGGTCCGCGTCGGAGGCACGGAGCAGAGGGGTGTGGGAGACAGCGGCGGGGTCTGCCCGGAGCCGCGCTGCGGACCACGGGTTAGCGCTCGTGTCTCGGCGGGACTTCCAGGGATGGGGCGCAGAAGACGGTGTCCGCGCAGGGTCAGCCAGCAGGGCAGTCCTATCGCGGCATGCTGGGAGCTGTAGTCCTGAGGCAGAGGGCTTGCTGTCAGTGATGTGCGTTCCCTGCGGCATGCCAGGAAGCGCGGTCTTCTGGCAGCTGGCTTCCGGGCGGCCATGCTGTGTTTTGGATTTGGGATGAGAAAATGTTGATAATGTGCTGATGTCTTGAGCTGTTGCTGAGTACCCAAGGACAGCCCAGCTTCTCGTGCTGGCCTGCCAGTGAGGAGGCTGGGGGTGCACAGGAAGTTGGGAGGGGACACGGGACAGCTGACCCAGGCTGTCCATATGACATATCCATACCATATGACGTCATTGTCGGTATATAAAGCTGGGACGAAAAGAAGGAAGGGGTGGAGGGATGTTCAGAGTTATGGCGTCTGTCTTCCCAAGAAACCATTATGCGTGATGGAGCCCTGCTTCCCTGGAGATGGCTGAACCCCTGCCTGCCCATGGGGAGTGGTGAATGAATTCCTTGTTTTCCTTTGCTTGCGTACGTGGCTTTTTCTTTACTTATTAAACTGTCTTTATCTCAAACCATGAGTTTCCTCGCTTTTACTCTTCCGATTCTCTCCCCCATCCCACCGTGGGGGAGTGAGTGAGCGGCTGCGTGGGGCCTAGTCGCCGGCTGGGGCTAAACCATGACAGTCCTGTACCACATCACTTCTTATACTTTTTTTTTCTACATCTCCCTGTCCCTATTTGTTAGTTCTTGCCTATGTTTCTTGTACCCTGTTTCTTTTCAAAATTTTCTTTCTGTGTCTACCTCTGTCCTGGTCCCTGTTTGTATTTTTCATTTCTTGCCTATGTTTCTTTTCCCCTATCACTTTCCCCAGCCCTTGTCTTGTCTCTATCTTGTTGTCTTGCTGGTCCCTTCTGCTTTTCTCTCTTGCTCCCTTTTCTCTCTTTATTCCACCATCTCTCTGTCCTTTTTTCTTTTTTCCCCTCAATCTCTCTGCACTCCTCTCTCTACACTCTTGTCCCGCTCCCCATCCCTCTCTTGTTCGCAGCATCCTGTTTTCTGGCTCCCTGTCCCACACCTCTTCTCTATGTCCCTCTGTCCTTCCTCCTGTTGTCTCTTCCCTTTGTCTCCCTGTGCCCTGCTGCCTTTGGGCACTGAGCCTTGCAGCTGACTCGCTGCTGGGATTACTTAGGTGCATTAATGAATAACCTTTTCCTGCCTCCTCTGTGCCCCCCGGCTGTGGTCGCAGCCCTGGGGGCAGAGCTCGTGGCTGTGGACAGGTTCAGGGAAAGGGGCCCTGTGCTGTGGGGCTTTGGCCATGGTCCCTGTTCCTGACAGGCTCCAGCTGGGGCTGGGGCAGCCCCAGGTGTGGCCAGTGAGGCTGAGAGCGGGGCTGGCCCTGCTGCTGCTGGGGCTCTGGCTGTAAAGGGGCTGCTGGGACATGGCTACTTGAGGGAGCTGGTGAAGGGGAACTGGCTGGGGAGGGAATCCAGGGGGGTGCTGCAGGCAGGTGCCTCCAGCGAGGAACAGGCAGTCCCTGCATCAAAGAGGGATCTTGCTGAGATGCCCCTGGCAGAGCAGACCACCAGCATGAGGTGCTGGGAGCTCGGTGGCTACATGCGTGAGCCACCGTGGATCGAGGAAGCCGTGTCGATGAAGAGCATTGAGGAGGAAGAGGCAGAGGGAGAAGGATTGGGGCGGTGAAGGTCTCCTGCCAGCACCAGGAGCTGCGGTGAGTCACGCGTTCTCTTGTGTGTGTCCTGGTCCATCTCTGCCGCCCTGCCCCAGAGCTCTGCCTGCCTCCCTGCCTGTCCCTGCTTCAGTCTCCTTCTCCACCAGCGTGCCTACCCATCCAGGTCCCCAAAACTTGTTACTCTTTTGCTGACTATGCCCTGTACCATTTCACCTATTGATTTTTTTGTTTCACTCTTGGCAGCTCCCTCTCTCCGTTTTTTAATGCTTTCCTGTGCTTCTTGTAACCTGTTGCATTTTAATTTCTCATTCTACAGTTCCCTCTCTCTGGCACCCTGTCTCTTTTTAAATTCTTCACTCTGTCCTGTATTCCATTGCTTAAAAAAAGTTTTCCTCTGTTTCCTTCTGTACATCTCCCTGTACCTATTTTTTAATTCTTTGCTGTGTTTCTTGTACCCCATTGCTTTTAAAAATTATGGTTCCTTTTACCCGTCTCCTTGTCCCTTTTTTTAAATATTCCTGTGTTTCTTGTACCCCATCGATATTATAATTTTCTTTCTATGTTGTCCTCTGTCTATCTCCCTGTCCCTATATTTTAATTCTTGCCTACATTTCTTGTACTCAATTGCTTTTTAAAATTCTTTCCATTTCCCTCTATCTGGCTCAATTTATTGATTTTTTTTTTTTTTAAAATGTCTTCTCTGTATTTCTTGTAACTCATTGCTATTGAATTTCTCTTTCAAGAATTTCCTTTATCCAGTTCCCTTTTGCTAAATTTTAATGCCTCCCTTTCTTCCATATACTCTGTCACTTTTAAAGTTTTCTTTCAGTGTTTCCTCCCACAACTCTTTGGTCTCTACTTTTTTCTGACATAAATTGGCCTCCAGCCTTCACTATTTTACAGCCTCCTACCCCTTTTCAGCCTCCACTTTTTTCTAGTCTCTACTTGCCCTCTGCCCTCCCATACCTTTTTGGCCTCCCGCCCATTTGCAGCCTCAACTTTATTCTGGCCTCTACTTAATCTCCAGCCTCTCACACCTTTTGTGGCTTCCAGCCCCTTTTTGGCCTCTCTTTTTTCTGGCCTCTAGCTCCCCTTCAGCCTCAATGAGAGGCTCATTTCCCCTCATGAGAAATTAATGATTGTGAAGACCAAGTCGAGTGCTTATGGGTAAGGATGAGCGGGAAGGCCAATGAGGCAGATATCTTGCTGGGAGTCTGTTACAGACATGATAGACATGTCTATCACGACATGATAGACTTCTCAGTTGTGAGCAAAGTAAGGAGAGGGGTCAGCAAAACTGCTATCATGGACTTCCGGAGGGCAGACTTTGGCCTGTTCAGGTCACTGGTTGAGAGAGTCCCTTGGGAGACAGTCCTGAAGGACAAAGGGGTCCAGGAAGGCTGGACAGCCTTCAAGAAGGAAATCTTAAAGGCGCAGGAGCAGGCAGTCCCCATGTGCCGTAAGAAGAGCTGGCGGGGAAGGTGACTGGCCTGGCTGAACAGGGAGATTTTGCTGGTACTCAGGGAAAAGAGGAGAGTTGATCCCCTCTGGAAGAAGGGGCGGGCAACTCACGAAGAGTACAAGGATCTCGTTAGGTCACGCAGGGACAAAATTAGAAAGGCAAAAGCCCAGCTAGAGCTCAGTCTGGCTACAGTCGTAAAGGATAATAAAAAATGTTTCTACAAATATATTAACAACAAAAAGAGAGGCAAGGAGAATCTCCATCCCCTACTGGATATGGCGGGGAACATTTTCTCCAAGGATGAGGACAAGGCTGAGGTACTTAATGCCTTCTTTGCCTCAGTCTTTAATAGCCAGTCCAGGTATTCAGCCCCCCTGAGCTGGAAGATGGAGATGGAGAGCACAATGTACTCCTCATAATCCAGGAGGAAGCAGTTAAGGACATGTTAAACCACCTGGACACCCACAAGTCTATGGGGCCTGATGGGATCCACCCGAGAGTACTGAGAGCGCTGGCGAAGGAGCTTGCCAAGCCACTCTCCGTCATTTATCAGCAGTCGTTGTTAACAGGGGAGGTCCCAGAAGACTGGAGGCTTGCCAATGTGATGCCCGTCTACAAGAAAGTCCGGAAGGAGGATCCTGGTGTTGGGATCACCCTGCATGGCTCGACCTTAAGGAGAAGGAGCTGTGGCACTGAGAAGCTGGTAAACAGCTGGATATCTGCACGGCTCGGCCTTGAGGAGAAGGAGCTGTGGTAGACAACTAAGAAGAAGCGAGGAAAACAGGAACACCTCAAGCAGTGAATCCTGACTGTGTGAGAGGCGCATGGACAGCGCGTGATATTTTGTATATAGCCAATTGCAATAGTGTGTGTAACAAGTTGTAACCAATCATGAGTGTGTGCGCAGTGACTAAGCGAAAATTATGATATATATTGGAGTCAGACAAGACAATAAACGTCTTCGGAATATAACTCTCATAGAGTTGTGAAGTCCATCCTTCTCCCGCAACTGGTGACCCTGGCGTGATACGATCTCTGGGATCTCATCGTTGAACACCGGTCGAGCGCAGAGGACGCCGCAGGAGAAGCCCGGTTGGAAGAACTGCAGTCAGTGGGACTGACACAAGGAAAAAGAAAAAGGAATATGTTGCAATGGAGAAGCACCCAGCGAGGTGAGGCGAGCAACCGCAGCGGCATGGGGCAGAACACATCGCATGAAGAAGGGGCGATAGTCAGACACCTGCTGCATATGCTCTCTAAGAGAGGACTGAAATATGATGAATATACACTTAGAAGGCTCCTAATTTGGTGCCGAAAGAAAGGGTAGCCCCCCGATCCGTCTGTGGCGTTTAAGGCAGAGATGTGGGAGGAGATAGGAAAAATGTTATGGGAGCATATTGAGAATGGAGATAAAGCCACCGCAGAGTTAGTGACGGCATGGGAATTGATATTAATCACATTAAAAGCCTTGAAGGCAGAGAGAAAAGCTGCAGCTGGTATGGAGGAGGCTGTTAAACAGCCTTCAACCAATCCCTTCTTAACCGAGTCAGAGGGTCCAGGACCTTCAGCGACTCTGCACCTCCTGAGGGTGAACTGGCTGCATCAGATAAGTCAGCGAAACAGTGATATATGTGACGGCAAGACGGGACAAAGTTGCCCAGAACAATGTAGTCAATGTTCCCCTGTGTGCTCGTGTGAAAGATTGATGGGGCGGGCTTCCCCACCCCCGAAACCACCCAGACTTAACCGATCGAAAGCCGTAGTTTTGAAGCCCTCAGCCGAGCCCCTGCCACCTTTACGGCCCCTGTTGCCTGATAGCAGCGACGAAGGAGAAGAGCCTGTTGTAGAGACTATAGAGAGGCAAGAGCCTAGAATGAAAGGTGACCCTAGAGAGCGGTGGAAAGATGTTTTTTTAGGAGCGATGAAAGACAAGGAAACAGAGTTACCAATGGCATTCCCCGTTAGTGTACAGCCTCACAGGCCCAATCGCTGGGACCCATTTCATTGGGACTTGATTAAGGAAGTGCGGAAGGCAGTACAAAATTATGGCTTGCAATCACCTTTCACGCAAGCTCTATTAGATAACATATTCACGGGAATGGTTCTTACACCATGGGATTGTCGGCAGATGATAGATATGTTATTGACACCAACCCAAAGGTTATTGTGGGCAGACAGATGGTATAAACTCTGTATGCAAGAAGCCCTGAAAACCTGGAACGTCAAGACGGCGATCCGCTTCAGAACATTACTATGGAACAAATGACAGGCCAGGGACCATTTGTGGATGTTAGATTGCAAGCTCGGCTGCCTTTAGAAGCCTTGCAATTAGTTGGGCGATTAGCATTGAATGTGTTGCGAACAGTCCCTGAGGAGGGAAAGAGGCAACCATCTTACACTCAAATTAGACAAGGGAGAGATGAACCATATATGTCTTTTGTTAATCGTCTGAGAGACGCTTTGAATAAAGTGTATACCAATGAAGACGCAAAACTGGCAGTGTTGTTGAATTTAGCGGTAGAAAATGCCAATGTAGATTGTAAAAGAATTTTGTTAGCTTTGCCAAAAGAAGCAACGTTAGTACAAATGGTAGAAGCCTGCAGCAGAGTAGGCTCTGCCACACATCAGGCAGAAACACTCGCAAGTGCCTTTGCAGCAGCAATTAAGCCATTTATAAATGGAAAAGGGGAGAAAAAATGTTTTAATTGTGGAAAACCAGGCCATTTCAGAGCTCAGTGCAAGGCCACAAGGAAAGGACCTAGGCAGATTGAGACAGGTCATAAATCCTTCCAACAAGGACCCTTTCAGCAAGGAATAGGCCCAGCAGGAGCACCATGTGGTCGATGTCAAAAATTTGGTCATCAAGCCTCAGAATGCTGTTCAAAGTATCATCGGGATGGTATGAAATTGGGAAATGGGCGACCGAGCATGAAGGCACCCCGTGCGATGACACAAATGGGGAAGCACCACCAGGCTGCTTGGCAAGCCTTAGCACCCGAACCAGAGGGAGCGCCGGAGTGGATGTGGAAACAACAGTAGAAGTTACCTTATGGGACACATCAGTTTATGATGTCCCAACTAATGTGAATGGACCATTAGGATATGGATTGAGTGCTTTGTTATTAGGACGATCTCCAGCAACAAAGCAGGGACTTTTTCTTCTCCCTGGAGTCATTGACGCTGATTATACGGGAACCATCAAAGTAATGTTGTGGACTCCATCTCCTCCTGTTGCGGTTCCTGCAGGCACACGTATTGCACAATTGGTGCCTTTTACTGCTTCTGTACCTCAGGCAGTGCAATCAATGAGGGGGAATGGAGGGTTTGGCTCAAGAGGAAGACTACAAATCTTTCTATCATTAGATATCAGCAGAAGAAAACCGACTTTGAAAATGAAGTTTAGGCGTCCTGACCCCACCGTGTGACCGCGACAATGGACCATCGATATGCTAGTGGATACAGGAGCTGATGTGACCATAATCAGTCAGTGAGAGTGGCCGCCAGGCTGGCTGGCTCAGTCTCCAGCTCACGGACTTGTAAGGGTCGGTGGGTTTTCTGCAACACAACAGAGCGTAACAACCCTAACCTGTGAAAATCTGGACGAGCTACTGTGTTCAGTACGACCCTATGTAGCTGCATTACCATTAAGTTTGCTTGGGCGGGATGTACTGAGTCAAATGAACACTCTCTAGCGATCCGCATGGGTTTTCGGTAGTGGCCATTGAAACGCGACCTGTGCTCAAACTGGAATGGAAAACCGATGATCCATTGTGGGTAAATCAATGGCCGCTGACCGCAGAAAAGGTCGCCCACCTGGAAGATTTGGTAAAAGAACAGCTAGAAAAAGGCCATATTGTGCCAACCACTAGTCCTTGGAACACACCTGTTTTTGTGATTCCAAAGAAAAGTGGAAAATGGAGATTATTACATGACTTGCGAGAAGTCAGTAAGGTTATAGTGGACATGGGAGCCTTGCAACCAGGGCTACCATCTCCCTGTATGATACCGAAGTATTGGAAGCTTTTGATTATAGATCTCAAAGATTGCTTTTTTACAATCCCTCTGCATAAAGACGATGCCAAACATTTTGCATTCTCAGTCCCAAGTACAAACAAGGCGCAACCCATGCAAAGATATCATTGGACAGTATTGCCACAAGGCATGAAAAATTCGCCCACGATGTGTCAAATTTATGTAAATTGGGCTTTACAGCCAATCAGAAAAAGGTGGCCTCAATATTTCATCTATCATTATATGGATGACATATTGTTGGCTGGTGATCGATTAAATCCGGAAGAAATGATCGGGCAGCTCGTTGAGCTTTTGAGGCAAAGTGGGCTGCAAGTGGCGCCGGAAAAGATACAAGCTGAAGCGCCTTGGAGGTACTTGGGGTGGATGATCACTGAAACGTCGGTGACCCCCCAAAAGGTTGAATTAAGAATTCAGATTAAAACATTAAATGATGTACAAAAATTGGTAGGAGACGTTAACTGGATTCGACCTATTTGTGGGATCACAAACCAAGATATGGAGCCTTTGGTTCAGCTCTTGCGAGGGGATAGCAGGTTAAACTCTCCTCGGCAATTGACCAAGGAAGCCCGGGAAGCAGTAGCAAACATTTCTGAAAAGGTAACTCAAGCATTTAGTTCTAGGATAGACCCCTCAATAGGGATCACTTTGGCAGTAATCAATCACGAGCGACATCCCTATGCGCTTATAATACAGTGGATAACAAAGCTAGAATCAAAAGCAGACCCATTGAGAATTTTAGAGTGGGTCTTTTTGCCTCAGCAGCACAGAAAAACCATCACCACGAAAGTAGAGTGTTTTGCAAATTTGATTATGGAAGGGCGCAACAGAATTATTGATATATCGGCAAAGGACCCGAAAGCAATTTTAATACCATTACAACAAGAATATTTGACTTGGGCTTTGCAGCACTCTGTTCCCTTCCAAACTGCATTAGCAGGATTTGAAGGTGACATTCAGATTAATTATCCATCACACAAAATGTTTACCTCTTTTAAAAACCATGAGGTAGAAGAAAAATCAAAGTGTAGTCAATATCCAGTTCAAGGTGCTACAGTATTTACGGATGGTGGTGGGAAGACAGGCAAGGCAGCAATAGTATGGCGAGAGCACGGAGAATGGAAAGAACGGGTACTTGTCATGCCAGGATCAGTTCAAAAGGTAGAACTACAGGCAGTAATTGAAGCCTTTAAATTATGGTCTGAAGAACCTGTGAATATAATTACTGATTCTTTATATGTAGTTGGAGTACTCCAAAGATTGGAAGGTTCAATCCTCAGACAGGTACCGCAGGAACAGCTATATCAACAATTTAGAACGCTTTGGTTTTTATTGCAGAAAAGACGACATCCTTATTACATTATGCATATACACAGCCATACCAACCTTCCAGGGGAATTGGTGGAAGGAAATGCAAGAGCTGATCGGCTGACTGCCGCAGTATGGGCTGGACCTGCCCAGGACCGTTTAGGTCAAGCACAAGCCTCTCATGCCTTTTTCCATCAATCTGCCAAAGTTTTAGCGAGACAATTTAAGTGCAGGTGACGCTAGAGCTATTATACAGACTTGTGCTGATTGTCAACAAATAGACCCAGGAATCGCGATTACAGTTAGTCCCCGACGACTGCATTCGCTACAACTATGGCAGATGGATGTGACACACGTTGCTGACTTTGGAAGATTTAAATATGTTCATGTTTCAATTGATTGCTATTCTGCAGTAGTTTGGGCCGCTGCACAAACAGGAGAAACTAGTAGGCATGTACAAAAGCATTTGCGAGCTGCATTCGCAGCCCATGGTATACCCCTACAAATTAAAACCGATAATGGTCCTTGTTATGTAGCCCAGTCAAGCCAACCATGTTTTGCTCAATGGGGAGTGCTCTCTGGCTGTGGGAACACTGTTTACAATGATAGGAAGGCCTGTCTGGCCATCCCAGACGTATGCTTCTCTGATCTGGGAGGATTTCCGGGGTCGCAGTGGAGTCTCCATCTGCCGGAACAGCATCTCTCTGATCAGAATGCCAGTCTATCCATGCCAGAGGTACATCTCCGTGATCGGGAGGCCGTCTGAGACCAGAGGGGAATCTCCAGGCGCTGGAACACCATCTCTCTGACTGGAACGCCACTCTATCCCTGTGGGACCTATGTCTCTATAATCCCAGGTGGACTTGCGGGAGCGGAAGGGACTCTGTAGGTGCCAGAACACCATTTCCACGAGCGGAATGCCACTCTAGCCGTCCCGGATGCAACTTCTCTATGATGCGGGAGACACTCCAGCCTTCCATCCCTTTTCAGGCTCCGCTTATTTCTGTCCTTAGTCGCGCTCCAGTCTCTCACTAATTTTCAGCCTCCACGTTTCTCTAGCCTCTCCTTACCCTCTGGCTTCGCACATCTTTCTGGCCTGCGACACGTGATCAACCTCCACTTATTTCTGGCCTCTAGCTGCCCTTCAACCTCCCATCCTTTTGTGGCCTCCACTCATCTGTGGCTTCTACTTCGATTAAGGCCTCCCTTGCCGTATGTGGTCTCCCCCTTCCTTATGTGGCCTCCTGCCGTATTCAGCCTCATACCACTTTTTGGCCTCCACATTTTCTGGCCTCTACCTCCCCTCTACCCTCCCATGATCCAGGAGAACTTCATGGTTGGAGGTGACTTTCTAACCATGGGAATACCATTTCTAGGACCGGAATGCCACTCTAGGTGTCCCAGAAATAGGTCTCAATGATCTGGGAGGAGTTCTGGGATCAGAGGGTACTCTCTAGTCAAGGGAAAACAGTCTCTATGACTGTAATGCCTCTCTAGCCATTCGTGATGTCTGTGTCCATGTTCTGGGAGGAATTCTGTGATCAGCGGTGATTCTCTTGGCACTGGAACACCATTTCTATGACCTGAATAGCATTGCAGATGTCCCAGAGCTACTTCTCTGTGATCTGCGAGGACTTATGTTATCAGAGGGGACTCTCTTGCCATGGCAATGGCATTTCAATGACACGAAGGGCAATCAGACCATCCGAGAGGTATGTGTCTCTAATCTGGGACGACTTCTGGGGTTGGAGGTGACCAACTGCTGCAACACTAACTTCCATCACTATCACTGTCTCTCACACTGCAACACCATGACCTGAATGCTACTGTAGTTGTCCTGTAGGTATCTGTAAAAGATCTGGAGGATGGCTGGGATCCGAGGTGACTGATTATCTGCTGGAATACGATCTCTATGAAAATAAGTTCACTGAAGCCTTCATGGAGGTGTGTTCCGATGATCCAGGAGGACTTTTGGGATCAGAGGTGGCTGTCTAGGTGCCCGAAGACCATCTCTATGACTGGAATGCCAGTCTAGCCATCCCAGAGATATGTTTCCATGATCCTGGAGCACTACTGTGATTGGAGGGGACTCTATAGGTGCCCGAACTGCAACTCCATGTCTGGAAGTCTGCTGTAGCAGTCCCGGAGGTATGTCTCCATGGTCCGAGAGGACTTTGGAGATTGGAGGGGATGTTCTAGCCACGGGAAAACAGTCTCTATGACTGGAATGCCACTCTAGCTGTCCTGGACGTATCCATGATGATTTCTGGGATTGGAGAGGATTCTCTAGCCTCCAGAACACCGTCTTCATGACTGGAATGCCACTCTAGCCAGCCTGGAGTTACTTCTCTGTGAACCGGGAGTGGCCTCCAGCACTCTGTGTTTGCAGATGGTGAAGAGACACCTGCTGATTGCTACAACATCGTGCTTACATGATGTGGTTTTTCTCAAGGATGGATTCTGATCCCTAAAGCTCTGAAAGCAAAGTTGAAGGGCAAGTGGTATGCTTGGGTGGAGAGCGATAGCAGCGTGTGACGCACAAGGTGTTAAAGTCAGAGCAGTGGAGAGGTATGTTCAAGATCATTCATGTTTTGTTGCAGGGGGAGGGTGTAGGGTTTATTATACTTGAGGTGAGCATGTGCTGGGTAGGCACTTCCAGCCTACATCTGTGTTGTGTCATTTGTGTAATCTGTGTTCTGTGTCCTATACTATACTCAGGTTTTAATGCTCACTCCTTGCTTTAAGGTGCTCACTAAGGTTGGTGTGTACCTTAGTAGGCATCTGTAGGGTCTTGACTGCATCTCCTCATTGTCATAGTGCTAGTCGTGCACTGGTTGTCTAGCAGTCATATGCAGAAGTCTGGATATGTCTCGCATGTTTTGCATCACGGTTGATTTTGGACAGTCATCTTTGCAGTGGTGATCCAGGCTGTGTCAGCAGTTCTTCTCTTGTCTTGAGTGCTCAGTTTCTACAGGATCCTCTTCTGCTGTTTCTTCCCTGCATTCTTACAGTCTTAATTCTTAGTGCCCGGCTTCTTGGGCATCTGCCGTCCCAGTTTTGACCATAACTTTTTGTCATGGAGCCTGGCGTTTGGCTGTTTTTCCCAGGTCTGCCATAGAGCATCTGTACCATGCTGTTGTGGCACTGTAGGACTTCATGTCCAGTGGCCTCTTCCCTCCTCTGGGAGTTGTTTGTTTTGCCTGTGGTGTTCTTGCATACTACAGTCATGTTGTGCACAGTGTCAGCCTGTGTGTTTGCTTGGGGTGGAGCTGGGGGTCCTGGCCTGAGGGTCACCACGGGGCTCTCCTTGGGCACTGCACAAGCTCTCCCTGCCTCCCGGAGCCAGGCTCCCAGCACATCTTGGCACTGCATCCTCACTGGCCCATCCCCACTGCTCCTCCACCACAGGCAGGCTCAGTCTCTCCAGCCACCCCCCTGCCACTCTCAGCGCCTGCGGCCAGCCACAGCCCCTCTGCCACTTCTGCCCAGTATGGCCCACGAGGGCATGTGGCCTAGCGAGGGTGGGACCAGGGCACTCTGCTGCCACCTCTGCATGGCAGAAGGAACCCTTGGGCGGTGGGAGTGATTCCAGGGCGGCGGCGGCACCAGGAGCAGCATGACAACACTCCACACCTTCACCTGTGACGACATATTTTGCTTCAACAACATGTGAGCACCCATCCGCCTTTCTCTCTGCTCTTCTCCATGCCCCCAAACCCCGTACTCGCTCTCTTCAATGCCTGGCCCACAGGTGCATGCAAGCGGCTTCCCCTCACTCTGGGCCCATGATGAGCACCGCTCTCCTCCACAACAACCTGGAACCGCTGGTGGAGACCATATCCTTCCCGCTGCTGCTGGCCACTGCAAAGGAGGTGTGGGGCCTAGTGCAGGAGGCAACAGTCACAGAATCACAGAATCACTAAGTTGGAAAGGACCTTCAAGATCATCAAGTCCAACCATTAATCCAGCGCCACCATGTTCCCTAAACCATGTCCTGAAGTGCCACATCCACATGTTTTTTGAACACTTCCAGAGATGGCGACTCCACCACCTCCCTGGGCAGCCTGTTCCAATGCCTGACCAACCTCTCAGTGAAGAAATTTGTCCTAATATCCAATCTAAACCTCCCCTGGCGCAACTTGAGGCCATTTCCTCTTGTCCTATCACTGGTTACTTGGGAGAAGAGGCCAACACCCTTGTTGCCACAACCCCCTTTCAGGTAGTTGTAGAGAGCGATAAGGTCTCCCCTCAGCCTCCTCTTCTCCAGACTAAAAAACCCCAGTTCCCTCAGCCGCTCCTCATAAGACTTGTGCTCCAGCCCCCTCACCAGCTTCGTTGTCCTTCTCTGGACACGCTCCAGCACCTCAACATCCTTCTGGTAGTGAGGGGCCCAAAACTGAACATAGTATTCAAGCTGCGTCCTCACCAGTGCCGAGTACAGGGGCACGATCACTTCCCTACTCCTGCCGGCCACACTATTTCTGATACAGGCCAGGATGCTGTTGGCCTTCTTGGCCACCTGGGCACACTGCCGGCTCATGTTCAGCTGGCTGTCAACCAGCACCCCCAGGTCCCTTTCCGCTGGGCAGCTCTCCAGCCACTCCTCCCCAAGCCTGTAGCGTTACATGGGGTTGTTGTGGCTGAAGTGCAGGACCCTGCACTTGGCCTTATTAAACCTCATACAGTTGACCTCTGCCCATCGATCCAGCCTGTCCAGATCCCTCTGCAGAGCCCTCCTACCCTCCAGCAGATCAACACTCCCACCCAACTTGGTGTCATCTGCAAACTTACTGAGGGAGCACTCGATCCCCTCATCCAGATCATCTATAAAGATATTGAACAAGACCGGCCCCAGAACCGAGCCCTGGGAAACACCGCTTGTGACCGGCCGCCAGCCAGATTTAACACCATTTACCACAACTCTCTGGGCTTGGCCATCCAGCCAGTTCCTCACCCAGCGAAGAGTAAACCTGTCTAAGCCACGAGCCCCCAGTTTCTCCAGGAGAATGCTGTGGGAGATGCTGTCAAAGGCTTTACTAAAGTCCAGGTAGACAACATCCACAGCCTTTCCCTCATCCACTAGGCGGGTCACCTGGTCATACAAGGAGATCAGGTTGGTCAGCCTTTCATGAACCCATGCTGGCTGGGCCTGATCCCTTGGGTGTCCTGCAGATGCCCTGTGAGCACTCTCAAGACCAACCGCTCCATAATCTTCCCTGGTACAGAGGTCAGACTGACAGGCCTGTAGTTCCCAGGATCCTCCTTCTGGCCTTTCTTGTAGACGGGTGTCACACTGGCAAGCCTCCAGTCTTCTGGGACCTCCCCTGTTAACCACGTCCTGGCAGCAACAGCTTGCTCCTTAACCCAGCGCCACAGCACAGGATACTCTTCTACTGTAGTACCCAGTCCGCTGGCCTGAGCATTTCATTGTTGCTGAGGCACCCAGCAGGGAGCCAGTGGGTTACGTTGACTGTGGTGTGACTCCACGGTGCCAGGTTTTCCAGCATTACTGTCTTACTGTGTTGCATATTTGGGGGATTATAACGCAGGAGCTTTTCTTACTCTTTGCATTTTCCAAATACCAAACAGGGAAGAGGAATGTTACATAGCGTCTTCCCATTCCATAAAAGTCTACAGGTACTATGTAGGACTCGTAGCATTAGTTTTTGGTTTGATGTTCCTAGCGCAGCAAGGACTCTTGACTGCGGTAACGTCCACCCAGGTTTCATACGGGTGAATGTACGTGTAAAAGCATTTCTGCAATCCTGGAATTAAATCCTTGTGCTCAGCTCTGATCTCACACAAACTCAGTCGTCAGTAAGTAAAAACGTCGGGCTTGGTTTTTGCATTGTCCTGTAAGGGAAAGCTCTGGGTCTGGATGTCAGTTGCTTATGTGCTGTGGAATATCTGTGTTTCTCAGAAATCATTCCAAGTAGAACTCGGTTTGTTTATTCTTTCCGTGTTTTTTTACCCTCTTTTTGGGCATGGGGGGGGTGGGCAGAATAAGGGTCTTTGCAGGGAACTGGGAAATAAAGTATTTAACATCAGAAAGCTTAAAGCATTTACTGTACAGAAGGTTTCTCTATACTCACCACATCAGTTGCATAGTAGCAGTGACTGCGATGTTTATAAGAGTACCGTGCAGAAGCGTGAATATTCGTTAGTGAACTAACACTGGTTTCATTCTGTGTAGAAAGAAGAGGAAAGAAGAGGAACTGTAAAGAAGCTCCCCAAACAAGTTCTCCCCCCCCCCCCTTTTTTTTTTTTCTTAAAAATACCGTGTTTGCAGGGCCTTAGGTTTCTATTGCCCGACTGGCAAAGCTTCCCAAGCTCTATTCCCCCATAGTCACCAAAAGTCTCCAATAGTTGCCAGGACAGCGAGTTAGTTTTGGGCTTCTAGCCCTTTGTTTCTCCATTATTTTTGTCAGATCCTGAATTCCATTCAGTTAAAGACTCATAAGGATTGCTTAAAATTTGCATTTGGAAGTCACGCCTCAAAGGATGAATTTGCCAAAAAAATTTTTTTTTACTAGTCAAGAAACTACTGTAATACTTGAGCAAAATGACACTTCTGGTGGTTGCTGAATCACTGAGTGATAACGAAGACATCCCCGTTTGAGCCTTCACCGCAATCATTGCAATGTTCGTTTGCAATCATTGCAATGTTCATTTATACGCTGCTTGGTTCTTTTGTAAAGATGTATAGCTCTGGGTGGTGCATTACTCCAAGCTTGCTAGTGCATTGATGGTCTGTACATTCACAGTAACTGGTAAAATGGCAGGCTCTTCAGCTAGGGAAGAACTGCACAGACACGTTACCGCTCGCTCTGTCACACCAGAATTTCGATGGCTGGGTTTGGCTGCGAAATGGATGGAACTACTGGAAGAAATTTCAGAAAAGTGAGTACTATCCTTATCTTTAAATTCCTCTTTCAAATTAATCTTTCTACAGACACCTGTCCCTGGCTTAGATATTTGATTTGAAACAGACCCAGAATTTTGCTTTAGACTGTGTTCTGATTTGCTGAAATTCCTCGTAGTGAGAGAAGAAGAATTATGAATGTTGCTTGGCAGTTTAAGATCTTAGCATTTCCATGAAAGCTAACTTGCCAGAATGAGTAGGAAGGAATTCCAATAGAGGCACTGTGTAAAAGGTCATTTTCTTGACAGAAAAAGAGCTTCAAAAAACGTCAGGGTTGTTTCCTGTAGGGACGCCACCGTACTTGTTGGGTAATCACAGGGTTTGTGTGATTCCAGCAGGCACAATCTTGAACAAATTTTGTATGGCAGACAGTATCTTAGCTTACTTTCCACCTCATGCTTGGTTGCTTGTACCTTCCGAAACTTTAGTGTCAAATGAACCCACAGGGAAATGTCCTCAACTCATGTTCGTAGGGCAACTCCACCATAGTTGGTAAAATTGGACGATAGTGCAACGTTCTGAAAAATTTGCCTTGGGAGGCAAAGGGCTGTCTCCCATTAGACAACTGAATTTTGCGACCGATTCCACCACTTCCCCTGCCATGCACTTTGAAAGAGGCAGTCTCTAAGCCAACACAGCCTAAAATGTGGATTTTTTTTTTTCAAATAATTTCTTATGGAGATGAGGCTTGCGTGTCCATTTAGCTTGTCCTGTTCTTTCTGTTGATAATTCTGAACCCACTAGCTGGTGTAGAAGAGCGGTCATGTGACAAAAATAAAATTCTATTTGTGCTTATACTGGATGTGCCGCTTGGGAGAGGAGTGCATCCGTTACTACGGTGTGAAAGGCATTTGATTAGCGTACCACATTGTCAGACCTGCTCTTGGTGTGATTACAAGCTATGGGTTATTATTTAGAAATACATTCATCTGCTATTCCTCACTGTGTATTTTTTCAAAGAAAGGGTGGTTTTTTTGTCGATTTCTTTGTGAGAGTATCAAATCAGGTTGCGGTAAATACGTATCAGCAACTAGGCTACAGTGTGTACCAGACAATATTAGAGTACCAGTCTGCTAGCGGTGGAGAGCCAGATGAAGATGCTTACGGTAAGTACTTCATTCCGTCCCAAGTGGAAAGGACCTTGGGACCTCATGTTGAGGGTTGCTGGGTTGGTTTGTTCGTTTTTGTTTGGTTTTTTTTTTTTAAATGAAACAAGTTCAGATAGTTGTTGACGAATGTGATTTTGTATACTCTTTTAGATAGCTTTTCCTACAGAAGATTACATTGGTTACAAAATACGATCTTGTAGTTTACACATTTTGTAGTGTCCATGGCAAAATAAACTACAACCCAAGAATAAATTACTAAGTAGTAAGACATTTATCCTAGGTAAGATGAAAATAAAAATGCAGTTTCTTTCTAATTTTTCTTTCCAAGGAACACTCACACCCAGTGGCTGAGCCTTTTGCAAATGTTATCAGGGGAAGAGACAGCAGTGCTTTCCTCCTTTCTTTCCCTAACAGGGACTCAAACCTTTGTTTTGCTCAGATGTCTAGCTACAAATTTACCAGCGTGAGCGGTCAACAGTGGCAGAGAATTGGGTGGCATTTTCAATTTAAGGGGGAAGGAACATGGAGATTGAAGTATGTTAATTCTGTTAACAAAACTGAAATACCAGCCGCTTCCTCTTTCTAGATCTTCTTTCCTTCAAATATCATCCCTAAAGGGTTGTGTGGCCATGCTGTGTATCTTTTATATACAGTTCATTTGATATGCAGGAGTAATACGAAATACAGGGGCTACGGACAGACATCTATCATTGCTGTGGATGCCTTAAATCATATGTTTGTCCCTTTAGCCTGCCATTTCCATCAGCTGAGTTTCACACAGTGTTATAGCGCAATTGATAACATTGCTGCTGAACAACACTAAGGACATCGAACTATTAGAGCGTGTCCAGAGGAGGGTGACCGAGATGGTGAAAGGTCTTGAACACGAGACGTACAGGGTGCGGATGAGGTCACTCAGTTTGCTCAGCTTGGAGAAGAGAAGGGCAAGGGCGACCTCATCACAGTCTACAACTTGCTCAAGGGGGGGCAGCGGCGGGGGAGGTGCTGATCTCCTCTCTGCGGTGACTGGTGATAGGACACGAGGGAACAGAATGAAGCTGCGTCAGGGGAAGTTCACGTCAGACATTAGAAAGAGGTCCACTGAGAGGGTGGTCGGTTACTGGAACGGGGTCCCCAGTGTAGCGGTCACGGCGCCAAGCCCCATCAGAGTTCGGGGAGCATCCGGATGATGCTCTTTGTCACACGGTTTAGTTTTAGGTAGTCCTGTGAGGAGCAGGGAGTTGGACTCGATCTTTATGGGTCCCTTCCAACTTGAGGTATTCTAGGATTCCAGAAATCTTCTTGATTAAAAATTATCTTATTGTAACAGACCATTCATGTAACATGGCTTTGTGCCATGACTCTTATTATAATAGCATTTTTTCTCTTTTGCACAGATATGAGAAAAGCTCTTTCCAGATATATGGAGAAGAAAGCAATTATACCTCTACCTCATCCTGTGCAACCAGAAGACATTAACCGTAGGCTGTGATTCTCAGGCACCTTATTAAGAGCGTTGGCTTCCTTCTCCCTCCAGCCCCCGAGAAGTTACAGATGAGAAATCTTAGGCTCAATGTTTTTCCCCATGAAATACCACAAAACAATATTGAGAAGCTTGCTAATGCTGCTTCTGTTGCTAATGGCTGCATACTCCTGCACTTACCCTATTATTTTTTCCTTTCAAATACTGGAAATTCAGAGACTATTAAAATGAAATTAATTCCTGTATGGTGTTTTCCTGGGTTTTTTTCAAACAAAAAATACCTAAAGTCAGTAATAGTAAAAACTCTTCAACCGCATTTATTCACAACCAATGAAAATACCAAGCAATACCCAAGAAACACAGCAGGGGAAAGCAATGTATTAATACTTGCATAGAAGATCAACTCATTCTACGTAACGTAGAAACATCTTTCCCCATTTCATGGCACAGGCACGGGACTGAACTTAGGGTTGCCGTCGATTTGAAAAAGCCAGACAACCGAAGCAGTCGAGGCTTTCTCTCCACTGTGGACCAGATTCGAGACCGATTCTGCGTTCTGGGTGACTGTACATACCTTAACACGCCATGTCCACCGAAGTAATCTGCAGTAAGCATTGCTCATTTTCTCATACTCTTCTTGCTCAACTTCAGGGTCAATGTAGGTTTTCCAAAGAACCTGCAAAAGAGAAGTTTCTCCTTACATTCACAGCATCTTCAAACAACCCTAGATCTAACACTGAGAGAATGCCATTTATCTTTTTTAATTGAGGAGCATGAATAAATGTGGAATTTACATTGAAATATCAGAAATGAGTATTTATTGACTGTATGAAGTAGGATTGAGACCGAGTAATATTAGCTCTTGTGCCCATAATCCATTTAGCTTACTCCTATAAGCATGTTTCTCCCTCCCTGTTTTATAGTGGGTTTTATAGTTCTGCGTACACTGCCAAGAAACGGATGCTAATGTGAAATATGTTCATTCGATTCGTGTGATGAAGTGTAATCTTCTGTACTTTTATGGATTTCTGATTTCTCCTGCACCATAAAAAGGGGTATTTTACAGGAGAAAGTTAAATTACTTTGCTGGTATATCAGCTCAAACCAGTTTGACTACTGACTGCATAGTATTGTGTAAAGAGAAACTTGTAAAGTGCATGCATAAAGTTTGGGGTCATCCGGGGGGCACGCCGAGGAATATTCGAGAAGACTCTAGAAGGAGAAGAGGGCATGCGCCGAAGAATATGTATTAGCAGACAGGATATAAAGCTAGAAGAATAAACTGTACCGCGTGCGTCTTGGTGGAGCAGAGACTCCCGGCGCACCCAGCGCTGTTTGCTTGCCTCTATTCGCTTAATAAATTGTAAATTTGAATTGGAATCCTGTTTGGGACTAAATCATTTATCACAACTGGGGGCTCATCCGGGATGGTCTTGGTTCCTGAATTCTGACTTGATCTAGGAGGGGCGCCCCACCATTTGGTGGCTCCTGATCAGGTCAGGTCGGGACTAACGCCATCCTGAACCTGAATAGGGGCAAGCAAAGAATTTGATTTTTTTATGAGCTCCCTTGCTGGCTGCAGCACTTTATTTTGCCCGTAATTCTGCGCGCGAAGATCCAAACGAAGACGATGGAGTCGTAAGTATTTAAGGTGTATACTGTTCGGTTGGGTGGGATTCTGTTGCCTGTGTGTGTAAGAGTGTGACTGAGACGGAACCTAGTTCCGAAGCGATTGTGGAGGTCTTCTAACCGCGGTTCCAATCTCCCGCGAGGGACTTGGCTGGTGAAGGACCGAAGCGATTCCTATGGGATTCGTGGGTGGGTGATAGGTCCTAAACCCCCTGCAAGACACCCTTACTGGTAGCCAAGGGCTGTAGGAATTGCCACAGTAAAAATTCCTAGATGGGTCAGACGAAACCGAGAACCCAGGACCAGAAGAAAGGGAGCGAATTACTAAAAATACCTCCGGAGAGTCCATTTGGAATAATAATTAAAAACTGGAATGATAGGGGCCCCAGAAAAGAAAAAAGTAAATTAAAATTAGTTCAATATTGTATGGTAGAATGGCCAAAATAACCTTTGAGACCACATGTCTTTTGGCCTGTTTTTGGATCTTTTGAAGACTGGGTCTGCCAGGCCTTAAATATATATGTTAATTCAAAGGAACCTTTTAGTCGGGAGGAAAGTGATTATGCAGGATTATGGGACAGAACTTCACGTCCTTTTCCAGCCTCAATACTTACATTAAAAACAGATGAATAATTTGAGGAAGAAGAAGAGGAGAAAATTGAAAAGGAAAAGGAAAAAGATGATAAATGGGAGCCACTGGATAACCTACCGCCTCCATATTCTAATAATCCATCTTCGGTGGCGGCTCCCCCTCTGGTGGCCGTAGTACCTCTACCTGTACCACCGTTGCCCCTATCTCCACCACCAACAGCACCGGAATTAGATCGACCTCCGGCTGCATGTACGAGAAGTAGGACTGCTGTATCTGAGGGAGCTTCTCTATATCCCTTACGAGAAGTACCCCTCGGAGGCAATCAGGGAGGCATCGGGTTTGTGGCAGTCCCATTAAATACCACAGATGTAAGAAATTTCAAGAAAGAAATGGGGATCCTATTAGATGATCCCCTCGGAGTAGCTGAACAATTGGACCGATTCCTAGGCCCCAAGACTTATACCTGGGAAGAAATGCAGTCCATTTTAGGGATCCTATTCACTGTTGAGGAAAGGGGAGTGATTAGACAAGCTGGAATGAGAATTTGGGAAAGACAGAATCAGGCAGGACCCCCGGGAGATCAGAAATGGCCAAATGTGGATCCCCACTGGGATCATCAACAACCCCAAGGAAGACAAAATATGAGGGATTTGAGAACGTTAATCATACAGGGAATAAGGGAAGCGGTTCCCTGAGGGCAAAACATTAACAATGAGGGAAAGACGAATCTCCAACAGAATGGTTGGAGAGGTTGAGGAAAAACCTACAAATGTATTCTGGAATTGAACCGAATACAGTGGCTGGGACCGCACTCCTTAGAACACAATTTGTAGCTCAATCCTGGGGGGATATAAGAAGGAAATTAGAAAAATTGGAAGACTGGCAAGAAAGAGGATTAGAGGAGTTACTTAGAGAAGCCCAGAAAGTCCATGTTAGGAGGGACGAAGAAAAACAAAAAGCAAAAGGTCGAGAAAGATTTACAATTCCCATCTGTTACTACTGTAACAAGAGGAGACATGTTCAGAAGAAGTGGGGACAGGATATAGAAAATGTTCAAAGAAGATTATGGGTGTCAGGGGCTATATCTTCTGGGGACTTAAACATCAACAGAGCCATGGATTAAAATTATTAATTGGTCCTCATAAGGAGGAAGTTTTATTTTTAGTGGATACAGGGGCCGAAAAAACAAAAGGAAGAGTTACATGTCAGTAGTAGGAGCAAAAGGAGAGCTTTTTCTTAATGATTTACTTTTGCTCCCTGAAGCGGAATACAATTTATTAGGAAGGGATTTGATTTTGAAGTTAAACTTGAGCATTCAGAGTCAAGGGGACAAATTGCAGATTAAATTATACACTTTAACATAAAAAGATGAAGAAGCTATTAACCCCTCAGTGTGGTATAAAGAAGGGGAAATTGGAAAGATAAAAATTACCCCATAAGCGTTCAAATAATAGATCCGCACCGCCCAATTAGAATCAAGCAATACCCTATACCTATGGAGGGTCGAAAAGGATTAAAACCTGTAGTTGACAGACTTTTGGAAAAAGGAACCCTAGAACCATGTATGTCACCTCATAACATGCCCATTCTTCCCGTAAAGAAACCGGACGGGTCATACAGGATGGTGCAGGACTTAAGAGCTGTAAATCAGTGAACAATCACTAAATTCACTGTGGTGGCAAATCCTTATACTTTATTGAGTCATATATCTCCCAAACATACTTGGTATAGTGTAACAGATTTGAAAGATGCTTTTTGGGCCTGTCCTCTGGATGAGGGATCCAGAGATGATTTTGCCTTTGAGTGGGAGGACCCCGAAACAGGACGCTAGGGGAAAAGGGATTAAAGGTATCCCGATCAAAGCTACAGTTTGTAGAACAAGAAGTAAAATACTTAGGACATTGGATGAGTAAGGGAAGAAGTTAGATCCTGATAGGGTATCTGGGATTACCCCCACAAACTAAAAAGGAAATCAGGCAAATATTGGGATTATTAGGATATTGTAGACCATGGCTTGAAAATTATAGTGAAAAAGTAAAATTCCTATATGAAAAATTAACTAATAACCAACTTAAGTGGTTTATTGAAGATGATCAGAGATGTGAGGAAGTAAAAAAGGCATTAATACAAGCACCTGTATTGAGCCTCCCAGATCTAGAAAAATCTTTCTATCTCTTTGTGAATACATCAAGCCAGACAGCATATGGAGTTCTTACTCAAGACTGGGCAGGAATCAAAAACCTGTGGGGTATTGTTCTAAGTTACTTGATCCAGTAAGCAGAGCATGGCCTGCTTGTCTCCAAGCTTTGGTTGCTATAGCATTATTAATAGAGGAAGATAGGAAGATTACATTTAGTGCTCCTTTAAAAGTGTATACCCCACACAATGTACAACAAAAAGCGGAAAAATGGATAACAGACAGCCGGATCCTGAAGTATGAAGCAATACTAATAGAATCCCCTGACTTAGAACTGAGGGTGACTTCTGCTCGGAGTCCAGCACAATTTTTGTTTGGAGAACCATTAGAGGAATTACAACATAACTGTTTAGAGGTAATTGAGACCCAGACTAAGGTGAGACCAGATTTAAGAGATGTTGAGTTGGAAAATGGAGAAGCGCTGTTTATAGATGGCTCCTCCAGAGTGGTAGAAGGGAAGAGGAAATCGGGATATGCAATAATTAATAAGGACTTAGAACTTGTGGAATCAGGACCTCTGAGTCCATCATGGTCAGCTCAGGCTTGTGAGCGGTATGCCCTATGTGGGGCCCTGGAATTATTAACAGGAAGAAGCGGGACTATATTTACAGATTCTAAATATGCATATGGGGTGGTCCACACTTTTGGAAAAATTTGGGAAGAAAGAGGTTTGATTAATACTCAAGAGAGGAATTTAATACATCAAGAATTAATAGTAAAAATTTTAAAGGCGTTAAGAGAACCAAAGGAGATAGCAGTGGTACATATGAGGGGACACCAAAAGGAATTAGATTACCGAACTAGAGGAAATAACTTAGCAGATAAAGAGGCCCAGGAAGAAGCCTTGAGGACTAAAGTTGCCAAAATTAATGTCATACAAACAAAGGAGGACACCAGCAAAGAAGGACGAGAGGAAAGAGAGAAGAAGTTTACCCCAGAAGAACAAACAAAATTGGAGAAGCTAAATTAGAACAAGGAAAATGGACACTGCCCGATGGGCGAGAAATGCTGCCAAAAGCCTACACCAGGCGAATATTAGAACGTTTGCATGCGCAAACACATTGGGGTACAAAAGCATTAAGTGATCATTTTCTTAAACAATTTGGTTGTATTGGAATTTTTGAAATAGCAAAGCAAATTACACAAGGTTGCTTAACTTGTCAAAAGGTAAATAAGACAGTGTTTCGACAAGCAGCCACAGGAGGGAGAAAAACAGCTTAAAGACCTTTTGAGAAAGTACAAGTCTATTTCACTGAATTGCCTAAGGTAGGGAGGATAAAATATTTATTGGTAATAGTAGATCATTTAACACAGTGGGTAGAAGCTTACCCTGTAGCACGAGCTACTGCACAGATGGTGGTAAAAATTTTATTGGAACATTTGATGCCTAGATATGGGATAATCCAGTACATTGATTCTGACCAGGGCACACATTTTACACAAATGCCCTGGACGAAATGTTTAACTAAACCATACAGTGAGACTGGATTATCGCCATATGAAATGTGATATGGCATGCCTTATTTTCAAGGAATGCCTCTAGGGAACAATGTAATCGAGGATCATAGTATCCAACAATATATAATTACCATTGGAAAAAGATTAAAAGAATTAAGAGAGATTGGGATCGTGGCCCAAACACCACCTTTAGGATTTGCAATTCATCAGTTAGAACCAGCAGATAAAATTCCGATAAAAACATGGAAAGAAGGAAACCTATCTCCCCTCTGGGAAGGACCTTTCCTTGTTTTACATGCGTCACGAGTGAAAGGTCCAGTGAAGGAGTGGAAAGTCACATCTGACTAAATTGCTGTGGGAATTTTATTGTGGCTACTCCTGTAATAGAAACAGGAGTGAAACATGAAATTCCCACAGTTGCTAAAAATCTATTTGTAAATCTTGCTGAAAACATTGCTAAGTCATTGAATATAACTAATTGTTACGTTTGTGGTGGAACAAATCAAGGTGAACGATGGCCATGGGAAGCTATGGAGAGAAATAGAAGTAATCCCCAGGTTTAGAAAACAATGGGAAACGGTAATAGGAAACAACAATGGGTACTCCAAACGAGTATAATCGCAAGGAGTTGTTGGCAAAATAAAACCTCGAAAAAGGAGCTGGAACTAGAATTTGTCCTTTGTGTAGAAGGTGGTGTGTATTTGTAAGATTAGTGTTGCAGGCTAACTGGCAGTTTTCTGTAGCCATAAAGCCTTGCAAATAAAGAGGATTGCCAGGCTCGGGCGACTGCTCAGGTCTGGACAAACCACTGATCTAGCAAAGCTCTGGCCTTCACAAGCAGTGCTCAATTAATTTGGGTACTGAGAAAGCACCCCCTTGAAGGAAAGAAGAGGGCAAGACTGGAGGGAACTGGTGTTGCGGCTTAAAAAGGGTCTGCCAA
The DNA here is from genome assembly GCF_964289735.1 of Phaethon aethereus. Lineage (NCBI taxonomy): Eukaryota > Metazoa > Chordata > Aves > Phaethontiformes > Phaethontidae > Phaethon > Phaethon aethereus. The sequence goes on along the minus strand of NW_028114164.1, from coordinate 44,209 downwards.
GGGCTGCAACCCCTTCGGGCTGTGACCGCTGATCACTATGGCCCTGACCGGAGCTCTTCTAGTTCTATTTAGGGTGAGTTCCTTGACTCTGACTACGGCAAATAACTGTAGTCAATATTGGAACAAGTCCAGCTGGGGTTTACCCCAGAAAAATGGAAAAACTGAGGACCTTTTCTAATTGTACAGCCCGTACCTGTAATACCAAATGGTTGGCCAACTCTTGAAGGACATTATTGGATTTGTGGCAAGCTAGCATATGCATATTTGCCAAAGAATTTGAACAATAAAACCTAGTTTTTTCCTGTTACCCATAAATTAGGGAGAGCGACTAGTAGTCCAGGTGTATAACGAATGGCCTCCTGAGAGACAAACTTGGAATGGAGTCAATCTAGGAGGATTTTGGGGAGATTTTATGGGTGGTGATTGGCTTACTAAAATCGGGATAGTTGTATTGGGGATATGTGGGGGATTGTTACTAGATTAATCTACTGGGTTATACAAGGAATGCAGATATCTGCAGTACTCAATTGGAAATGAAAACACGAATCAATACTATAAAGAAGAAGATGGGGGATTGTGAAATATGTTCATATGATTCGTGTGATGAAGTGTAATCTTCTGTACTTTCATGGATTTCTCCTGCACCATAAAAAGGGGTATTTTACAGGACAAAGTTAAACTACTTTGCTGGTATATCAGCTCAAACCAGTTTGACCACTGACCGCATAGTATTGTGTAAAGAGAAACTTGTAAAGTGCATGCATAAAGTTTGGGGTCATCCTGGGGGCACGCCGAGGAAGATTCGAGAAGACTCTAGAAGGAGAAGAGGGCATGCACCAAAGAAGACACGCCTATTCATTAATATGTATTAGAAGACACGGCTATTCATGAATATGTATTAGCAAACAGGCTCACGCTGAGGAAGATTCGAGAAGATTCTAGAAGGAGAAGAGGGCATGCGCCGAAGAAGACACGCCTATTCATGAATATGTATTAGCAGACAGGATATAAACCAAGAACAGGAACTGTACCGCGTGCGTTTTGGTGGAGTGGAGACTCCTGGCGCACTCAGCGCTGTTTGCTTGCCTCTATTTGCTTAATAAATTGTAAATTTGAATTGGAATCCTGTTTGGGACTAAATCATTTATCACACTAACTTAGACAAGATGCAGGGTAAGCCACTATTGTAAGCAGTTCTGTTCAAGCTGGTAGAATATTTTCATTTTCATTATACACACTGTATAATAAATACCAGGTTTTGTTCCTGTTTTTCTTCCATCCTTATATCCAGCTTTCCATCCCTTTTTTCCTCTCGCTTTCTGTCCAGTGTCCAGTCTCCCTCGTTCTACTCTTGTTCTGTCTGCTCTCCATCCCTATCCCATTCCCTGTTGCTATTTTGCTCTGTCTTGTTTTTTTTTTTAAAGTTCCCTGTGCCTTTTCTTTCACTCCCCGGTTCCTCAGTCTTGTGCCATGTCCCGTTTTTGAGGCCACAGAACTGACATCAGGAGCGAGAAGGGTATGAGAAGCAGGTCCTCCAGCCTGTTGCTGTTTTTACCTTCTTCATCTCTCTGTCCTAATCTGCATTTCTCTCTGTATCTCTCAGTCCCTCTCCCCTGTTCTCTGTCCTACTTTTTCTCTCTCTGTATGTCACACTCCCTGTCCCCACCTTTATCTCTGCTTCCTTCTTCCTCTCCTTTTTCTTTGTCCTTTTGTCCTGCTCCTTGACCCTATTCCGTTCTCCTTCTCACTGTCCTTTTCCCCGTACCTTTCTGTCTCTGCTCCTCAGTCCTTTTCCCACATGCTACTTTTCTTTTTATAACTCTCTGTGCTGCTCCTCATCCTTCTCTTTGTCCATCGCTCTCTGCTGCTCCTTACCCCTGTCCCGACCCCCCCGGTCATTACCTCTCTGGCAGTCCTTGTCTCCTTCTTTGTCTCTCTATCCCTCTGTCCTTCTTGTGTCTCTACCGCTCTGTCCTGCTCGCTGCCCCCTCTTTTCTCATTCTGTCCCAATGTATCGCTCCTCTTGCCTTCTCTTGCTCTGCCCTCTTATCTGTCCTCCCGTCCCCCCATTTCTCTCATGCTCCCCCTGTTCTTTTTTAATCACGCTCTGTTGTGCTGCCTCTTCCAGGTTTTTCTTCATCTCTACCCTGCTCCCTTGTACTTATTTTTCTTTCTCTGTCCTCCTTCCACTCCCTCTTTCTGCCTGTGCTCCTCTGTCCCTGCTGCTTCTTTCTCTAGCTCTGTCCTCTTTTTTCCCCTCTCTCCTTGTGCTTCTGTCCTTTTTCTTGTCCGTGTCTCTTCTGTCTTTGTTCCCTTCCCCACCTCATGCTTTCTCACTACACCCCTGCCGTCCAGCCAGCTGCCGCTTTTCTCCTCTCTTCTTCCATCCTGTGCCCCACTGCTCATTTTTGGCAGCCTCTGCCCAGCAGCCCATTGCTCCAGGAGCCGCCCACCTGCCTGTTCCCTACCGGAGCGATGAGCGCAGCTCTGGGAATGACTGCCAAGGTGTCCCAGGGGCAGGCCTCAAGCCCCACGGCAGACCTGCTCCAGGTACTTGTTATGTGTGTGACCCAATAAATTGCCACTGTCTCCTTTGCCTTCCCAGCTGCGTTTCCACTCCCTTTGCACCAGGCAAGGAGCTGTGTCAGAGCCCAGGGCAGGAGGTGATGCCCTGGGGTGGGGGTCGGGTGATGACCCCCTGTTCCAGCTGGGGTCCAGCTGTGGGCTGGGGCTGGAGGAGCCCCAGGTGGAGGCAGTGAGGCTGATGGCAACAGCCCCTTCCTCTAACAGGGATGGCTGCCAGGGGAGGGGCTAGTGCACTGGGTGGCCGTGGAGGGGCCAGGGTGAGCCAAGGGAAGAGCGGAGGCCAAGCGATTAAGGTAGCGAGGCTGGCCAGCATGCGAGACCGTGAAGCAGGGACTGCCCAGGGGAGAGCAGGCCTGCGCTCGGGGCTCGGTGGGGCTACCGGCCGTGTCGGCACAGCGGGGAGAAATGGCACTCCCGCAGGGCCAGAAAGCGGGGAAGGCTGCCTCCTGTGGCATGCACTTCTGGCCAGCCACGTTGGTTCCCCAGGGCACACGGGGAAGTATAGTCTTTGCGGGCCTGGCTGGCGGGCAGCTGCATCACTCTTGAGTGTGTGCAGCGTGGCATAGTCCTTGCTACCGGACCCATGTCACAGCATGAGGTATAGCTTCATTGCTCGATTCGTCTGGTCTTCCGCAGGCTTTCTGCTGCACCCCGAAAAGAGGTGCGCCTGCACACTCAACAGCACATGCCTCTGCCCTCGCTACTGCCGCCCGGCGCCCCAAGGTCCGTAGTGGAGCTCTGGTGCCGCACTGCAGGTGCGGTGCAGTGACAACACACCGCCCTTGCCGTTGCTGCCTGGTGACCAAAAGTCTGTACTGCAACACGGGGGCCATGAATGCACAGTGGCATGTGCCCCTGCCGTGCTCGCTGTTGCTGCACGGTGACAAAACAGCGGTACCGCGGGTAGGCGCTGCGCACGCTCCGCGTCGCTGTCTGCTGGTAACAGCACTGTGACACTGCGGTATCTGCAGAGTGATGCTGCCACGGTTGTTGCTGCCTCCTAGAAAGGAAAGGTACCTCTCCCACAGGCTGCATGAGGATGGGGTTGACTGGACCCATCTCAGGCTTATGTGGGTTGTCTCCCCCCAGCCTCACTCTCCTCGTGGCGCGAGGATGAAAAGCGACAGGCGGAGTGCTAACCGGCTGTGGACAGCAGCTGCTGCGGCTAAAGCTGGAGAGGCCAGAGAATGTAAAGGAGAAGAAATCGAAGGCCATCTGGCTGGCAGCTGCCTCCCGCTGCAGGAAGAGAACCTGACTCTCTAGGTGAGTGTTATAAATGATTTAGTCCCAAACAGGATTCCAATTCAAATTTACAATTTATTAAGCAAATAGAGGCAAGCAAACAGCGCTGAGTGCGCCAGGAGTCTGCTCCACCAAGACGCACGCGGTACAGTTCCTGTTCCTGGTTTATATCCTGTCCGTTAATACATATTCATGAAGAGGCGTGTCTTCTTCGGCGCATGCCCTCTTCTCCTTCTAGAATCTTCTCGAATCTTCCTCAGCGTGATCCTGTTCTCTAATACATATTAATGAACAGGCGTGTCTTCTTCAGCGCATGCCCTCTTCTCCTGCTAGAGTCTTCTCGAATCTTCCTCGGCGTGCCCCCAGAATGACCCCAAACCTTATGCATGCACTTTCTTTACACAATACTATGCGGTCAGTGGTCAAACTGGTTTGAGCTGATATACCAGCAAAGTAGTTTAACTTTGTCCTGTAAAATACCCCTTTTTATGGTGCAGGAGAAATCCATGAAAGTACAGAAGATTACACTTCATCACACGAATCAGATGAACATATTTCACAATCCCCCATCTTCTTCTTTATAGTATTGATTCGTGTTTTCATTTCCAATTGAGTATAACCGAGTAGATTAATCTAGTAACAATCCCCCACATATCCTCAATACAACTATCCCCATTTTAGTAAGCCGATCACCACCCATAAAATCTCCCCAAAATCCTCCTAGATTGATTCCATTCCAAGTTTGTCTCTCAGGAGACCATTCGTTCTCCCTAATTTATGGGTAACAGGAAAAAACTAGGTTTTATTGTTGATTACAGGCATGCGCTGTACAATTAGAAAAGGTCCTCACTTTTTCCATTTTTCTGGGGTAAACCTCAGCTGGACTTGTTCCAATATTGACTACAGTTATTTGCCATAGTCAGAGTCCAAGGAACTCACCCCAAGTAGAACTAGAAGAGCTCCGGTCAGGGCCATAGTGATCGGCGGTCATAGCCCGAAGGGGTTGCAGCCCTTGGCAGACCCTTTTTAAGCCGCAACACCAGTTCCCCTCCGGTCTTGCCCTCTTCTTTCCTTTAAGGGGGTGCTTTCTTAGTACCCAAATTAATTGAGCACTGCTTGTGAAGGCCAGAGCTTTGCTAGATCAGTGGTTTGTCCAGACCTGAGCAGTTGCCCGAGCCTGGCAATCCTCTTTATTTGCAAGGCTTTATGGGTACAGAAAACTGCCAGTTAGCCTGCAACACTAATCTTACAAATACACACCACCTTCTACACAAAGGACAAATTCTAGTTCCAGCTCCTTTTTCCTGTTCTTCTTTTGCCAACAACTCCTTGTGATTATACTCGTTTGGAGTACCCATTGTTGTTTCCTATTACCGTTTCCCATTGTTTTCTAAACCTGGGGATTACTTCTATTTCTCTCCATAGCTTCCCATGGCCATCGTTCACCTTGATTTGTTCCACCACAAATGTCAATTAGATTTTTAGCAACTGTGGGAATTTCATGTTTCACTCCTGTTTCTATTACAGGGGTAGCCGCATAAAATTCCCATAGCAATTTAGTCACATGTGACCTTCCACTCCTTCACTGGACCTTTCACTCGTGACACATGTGTCCATCCTTTTTCAGCAGTTCTCACAGCTGTTTCTGTAGTTAATAAAACAAGGAAAGGTCCTTCCCAGAGGGGAGATAGGTTTCCTTCTTTCCATGTTTTTATCGGAATTTTATCTGCTGGTTCTAACTGTTGAATTGCAAATCCTAAAGGTGGTGTTTGGGCCACGATCCCAATCTCTCTTAATTCTTTTAATCTTTTTCCAATGGTAATTATATATTGTTGGATACTATGATCCTCGATTACATTGTTCCCTAGAGGCATTCCTTGAAAATAAGGCATGCCATATCACATTTCATATGGCGATAATCCAGTCTCACTGTATGGTTTCGTTCTTATGTTTAGAAGTGCCAATGGTCCAATTGTTGTTTTATTGTTCGATTCATTCTTTCTACCTTCCCCGAGCTTTGTGGGTGCCACGGAGTGTGGTATTCCCACTGTATACCTAATGATTGAAACATTGCGTCCAGGGCATTTGTGTCTCAATCATTAATTTAGTAATCGACTTGTACTTTCTCAAAATGTCTGTAAGCTGTTTTTCTCCCTCCTGTGGCTGTTTGTCAAAACACTGTCTTATTTACCTTTTGACAGGTTAAGCAACCTTGTGTAATTTGCTTTGCTATTTCAAAAATTCCAATATTACATTAATTTTGGCATCTTTAGTCCTCAAGGCTGCTTCCTGGGCCTCTTTATCTGCTAAGTTATTTCCTCTAGTTCAGTAATCTAATCCCTTTTGGTGTCCCCTCACATGTACCACTGCTATCTCCTTTGGTTCTCCTAACGCCTTTAAAATCTTTACTATTAATTATTGATGTATTAAATTCCTCCCTTGAGTATTAATCAAACCTCTTTCTTCCCAAATTTTTCCAAAAGTGTGGACCACCCCATATGCGTATTTAGAATCTGTAAATATAGTCCCACTTCTTCCTTTTAATAATTCCAGTGCCCTCCATAGGGCATACAGCTCACAAGCCTGAGCTGACCATGATGGACTCAGAGGTCCTGATTCCACAAGTTCTAAGTCCTTATTAATTATTGCATATCCCGATTTCCTCTTCCCTTCTACCACTCTGGAGGAGCCATCTATAAACAGCGCTTCTCCATTTTCCAACTCAGCATCTCTTAAATCTGGTCTCACCTTAGTCTGGGTCTCAATTACCTCTAAACAGTTATGTTGTAATACCTCTGATGGTTGTCCAAACAAAAATTGTGCTGGACTCTGAGCAGAAGTCACCCTCAGTTGTAAGTCAGGGGAGTACATTCTGTGGGGTATACACTTTTAAAGGAGAACTAAAGGTAATCTTCCTAACTTCTTCTATTAATAATGCTGTAGCAACCAAAGCTTGGAGACAAGCAGGCCATGCTCTGCTTACTGGATCAAGTAACTTAGAACAATACCCCACGGGTTTTTTGATTCCTGCCCAGTCTTGAGTAAGAACTCCATATGCTGTCTGGCTTGATGTATTCACAAAGAGATAGAAAGGTTTTTCTAGATCTGGGAGGCTCAATACAGGTGCTTGTATTAATGCCTTTTTTACTTCCTCACATCTCTGATCATCTTCAATAAACCATTTAAGTTGGTTATTAGTTAATTTTTCATATAGGAATTTTACTTTATCACTATAATTTTCAAGCCATGGTCTACAATATCCTAATAATCCCAGTATTTGCCTAATTTCCGTTTTAGTTTGTGGGGGTCTTAAGGATAGAATCCCAGATACCCTATCAGGATCTAACTTCTTCCTTCCCTTACTCAGCCAATGTCCTAAGTATTTTACTTCTTGTTCTACAAACTGTAGCTTTGATCGGGACACCTTTAATCCCTTTTCCCCTAGAAAATTTAACAATTTAATGGTGGCTTTTCGGATCCCCTCTTCAGTTTCTCCTGCTAAAGTTTGTAAACCATTGTGGTCATCTTAATTCCTCTTTTCGTCCTGTTTCGGGGTCCTCTCACTCAAAGGCAAAATAATCTCTGGATCCCTCATCCAGAGGACAGGCCCAAAAAGCATCTTTCAAATCTGTTACACTATACCAAGTATGTTTGGGAGATATATGACTCAATAAAGTATAAGGATTTGCCACCACAGTGAATTTAGTGGTTGTTCGCTGATTTACAGCTCTTAAGTCCTGCACCATCCTTATGACCCATCCGGTTTCTTTACGGGAAGAATGGGCATGTTATGAGGTGACATACATGGTTCTAGGGTTCCTTTTTCCAAAAGTCTGTCAACTACAGGTTTTAATCCTTTTCGACCCTTCATAGGTATAGGGTATTGCTTGATTCTAATTGGGCGGTGCGGATCTATTATTTGAACCCTTATGGGGTCCATTTTTATCTTTCCAGTTTCCCCTTCCTTATACCACACTGAGGGGTTAATAGCTTCTTCATCCTAATAAATTGTATTCCGCTTCAGGGAGCAAAAGTAAATCATTAAGACAGGCTTTCCCCGGGGTGTCTGCTCTATTCTTTTTTCCCTTTTCTCTCCAGGAGTTGTCTTATTTTTCTGACTTTCCCTTACTGCTGCTACAAAAATTTTTGCTTTTGCTTTTTGTTTTTCTTCGTCCCTCCTAACATAGACTTTCTGGGCTTCTCTAAGTAACTCCTCTAATCCTCTTTCTTGCCAATCTTCCAATTTTTCTAGTTTCCTTCTTATATCCCCCCAGGATTGAGCAACAAATTGTGTTCTAAGGAGTGCGGTCCCAGCCACTGTATTCGGTTCAATTCCAGAATACATTTGTAGGTTTTTCCTCAACCTCTCCAACCATTCTGTTGGAGATTCGTCTTTCCCTCATTGTTAATGTTTTGCCCTCAGGGAGTACTTCTCGTAAGGGATATAGAGAAGCTCCCTCAGATACAGCAGTCCTACTTCTCGTACATGCAGCCGGAGGTCAATCTAATTCCGGTGCTGTTGGTGGTAGAGATAGGGGCAACGGTGGTACAGATAGAGGTACTACGGCCACCGGAGGGGGAGCCGCTGCCGGAGAGAATATGGAGGCGGTAGGTTATCCAGTGGCTCCCATTTATTATCGTTTTCCTTTTCACTTTTCCCCTCTTCTTCTGTAGATAGCTAGGGTCTGGCGGTCGGAAGATATCGCGCTGTACGGAAAGTTAGGGCCCCTCTCCAGAAAGCCAATAGTGTTTAGTTTATGATGCAAGCAGACGGAAGTGAGGTTATAAACCTAAGCTGTATAACGCCGTGTCACACACCAATAAACGCCATTTGCCGTCCACCACATTGGTGTCAGCGAGCTGATGGACCGAGCGGCCTGGGGTTGGTCGCCGTGCCGTTCCTGAACCAGGTCACCACGCCTGCGAAGGCAACAAGTGGTGCCGAAACCCGGGAATCGTCGCCTGGACGGGTGAACAGGGAGGAAGCGTTAGCGTTAACAAGCGCACACAAACGTGAAGGGGAGGAGAACGTGAAAAAGAAAGGTGATGAGAGTGACCGGGAAGGGGAGGAGAACGAGAAAAAGAGAGGTGATGAGGGTGACCGGGAAGGTGAGGAGAGCACGAGCAAAGGGCGGAAAGCCAATCAGAGCGGCCATCCGAAAAAATGCGCTGATAAGACAAACACCCCGCCGAGCAGAGGGCGGGACGAATCGAGAGGGCCGGAACGGCCCGCCCGCAAGGGGAGCGGGCGGGGCGAGCCAAGAGGGCGGGAACGGCCCGCCCGCAAGGGAAGCGGGCGGGGCCGGAGCCCAACAAAAAGGTACTGCAAACCGGAAGTAACCAGTCAGTCGAGTTCCGACTCTGGATCAGACACTAGCTGGGATGAGTGGCTCACAACTGATTCAAACTCAGAGAAGGAGGAAACAGAGATAAATAAAGTCAAGAGCCAAAATATTCCCATCCAAATTAAAGAGGAACCGCGAAGGGGAGAAATCCCTCTCACGGACTGGAGGAAAAATAAAGATTGCGTGCGCCGACTGGGCCCCATTGGCCGCACTAGTGTTCCCGGTCCAGGTGACAGATGGGGGACAGAGGGTCCACTCACCAATAAACCCTAAAGATATACAAGCGATTGTTAAGGCAATTGCGGATAAAGGGCTTAATTCTGACATGGTCTCCACCCTCATAGATGGTATCTTTGGGGGAGACGATATGCTCCCGTTCGATATAAAACAAACTTGTAGATTGATCTTCGACGGGGCAGGGATGATTGTTTTTAAACAAGAATGGGAGGACAACTGTGCGAAACAACTAGCCCGAACAACCGGGGCGGATCACCCGCTACATGGCTCCAGCCTGCAGCGGCTGATGGGTACAGACCCAACAATGATTACCCCCCAGGCGCAGGCCCAGTGCCTGCGGGCCCATGAAGTAATGACAACTACTCGTGCAGCCAGAGAAGCTATTCGCACAGCCTCTAGAGTTATTGTCAAGCCATCGCCATGGTCCACAATAAAACAAAATGAAAATGAGAGCTTTACGCAATTTGTGGATCGCCTCCAAGCAGCGGTCGACTCCTCGACCCTGCCCGCGGATGCGAAGGGCCCGGTTGTTGCAGATTGCTTACGTCAGCAGTGCAATTCGACAACCAAGGAAATCCTACGGTCACTGCCAGTGGGGTCAAGCATCGCGGACCTCCTGAAAAAGCTCAACCAATACAATGGATAGTCCTGGGAAAACCGTCACGTGCATTCTCTCCAGGAGTCGAGTGCCTCGGTAGCCTCATTATGAAAGGCAGAAAACTCGATGTCAGATGTCCTAGCTATAGCTATAGCTCTCGTCGGATTTGGCGGAGAAGTCCGGTATGCTACAAAACCCCCCCTGGGCTCAAATGCTGGCAATTGTCAACATCGACCTCCCAAGGAAGATCATGGATCGGCCCCAACAGGGACCAATGGTCTTCACAGACGCATCCTCAGCGACCTCAACCGCAGCGGCGGTATGGCAATCGGGAGGAGAATGGCACTGCATTAAAACGACCGATTGTGCGCTTTCAGTCCAGCAGCTAGAAGCGATGGCCGTAGTACTAGCGTGTGGACTGTTCCCAATGGAACACCTCAACATAGTGACCGATTCGATGTTCGTGGCTAAGCTTTGCTTAGCCATGTCGGGGCCCGGCGTGTCAACATCCACAACAGCTATCATGCTGGAAGAAGCACTTTTTTCCAGAAAGGGCACCATATCGGTCATCCACGTCAACAGCCACGACCCAATCAAAGGGTTTTTCCAAACCAGCAATGACAAAGCAGACACTGCTGCAAAAGGGGTGTGGACGCTAAGAGAAGCCCACCAGCTACACGAGTCTCTCCACATCGGAGCTAAAGCGCTAGCAAAGAAATGCGGGATCTCGGTCACTGATGCGAAACACATAGTAGCCACGTGTCCGCATTGCCAGAAAGCACCACTGTGGTTCAGTGGAGTCAACCCCAGAGGCCTTAAGGCCTCTGAAGCGTGGCAGACGGATTTTACGCTCTGTCAGTTGCTGAAACCTCGAGCGTGGCTAGCAGTAACCGTAGATACATATAGTGGAATGATCGTAGCCACACAACACCTCAAAACTGACTCCAAAGCGACCATCCAACATTGGTTGACGGTCATGGCGTGGCTTGGCATCCCTAATCAGATCAAAACAGACAACGGCCTGAACTTCGCCTCCAAATCAGTCCAGGCATTTGCTTTGAAATGGGGTATCACCTTAACACATGGTATTCCATATAACAGCACAGGTCAAGCTATAGTCGAACGAGCAAATCAAACTCTGAAATCTAAATTAGAGGTGTTGGCAAAACCTTCTGGTTTTGCCAACGCCGTTCCCCCGGGAGACCAAGCACGCCTGCTAGCAACCGCTCTTTTAGCACTAAATCAATTCCCCAGGGGAGGAGAGGTGAATAGCCCCACCCAAAAACATTGGGCCGCTCAAGCGCTAGAAGAAGGCCCGTTAGTTATAATCAAAAATGAGCTGGGAGAATGGGAACAAGGGTGGAGGTTAGTCCTTACAGGGCGAGGGTATGCTGCAGTTAAAAAAGATGGAAAAGTTAAGTGGTGTCCGCTTAAGTCTATTAAACCGGACCTTCAGAATAAAGCTAATGAAAACTGTGAGTTTTTGTCCACAGGACCGGATTATCGGTCGTCCTTGTAACCCGTACACCCCGGTGGCGAGAGAGGACGACAAGCCGACAAGCATCCTGTCTGCACCTGGGAGCTCCACACTGGTGGAATCCAAACAGCAGCGACCTAACCTCCAAAGGGGGAGGCTACGATGTCTTTGTGTGATCTTGATTGTAGGGCTTGTCACTATAGGGCAAGCAGTATCAGAACACCATCCCCATCGGCCATTTAAATGGTCCCTCCTTCGATTAGATGATCAGCAAGTTATCGCAACCCGCTGCTTTAAGAATGTTCTTGTTCAAAATTTCCTTTAACTATCCCCAGTTATACCCCGTTGCTCCCAGCTACCCACCAGTCACCTCTTGATGTGCCTTGTGTTTTCTATTCAAGTTCGTAATATGTATATGTTTTTTAAGATTATTATAAGGCATAGAGTAAGAGTAGGATGCATTTAGTATGTTTCCTATCCAAGGTTACGATATATATATTCTTTAAGATTGCTATATTTTAACCAATTTAATTAAATTTATTAATTAAATAGTAATTTAATTACTATTAATATTAATTAATATAATCAATAATAATTAATTTATTATTATAAATTAATAAATTAATTTAATTAATTTAATTACGCGGGGGGGGGGGAATCTAGATAGCTAGGGTCTGGCGGTCGGAAGATATCGCGCTGTATGGAAAGTTAGGGCCCTTCTCCAGAAAGCCAATAGCTTTTAGTTTATGATGCAAGCAGACGGAAGTGAGGTTATAAACCTAAGCTATATAACGCCGTGTCACACACCAATAAACGCCATTTACCGTCCACCACATTGGTGTCAGCGAGCTGATGGACCAAGCGGCCTGGGGTTGGTCGCCGTGCCGTTCCTGAACCAGGTCGCCACGCCTGCGAAGGCAACATTCTTCTTCCTCAAACTTTTCATCTGTTTTTAATGTAAGTATTGAGGCTGGAAAAGAACGTAAAGTTCTGTCCCATAATCCTGCATAATCACTTTCCTCCTGACTAAAAGGTTCCTTTGAATTAACATATATATTTAAGGCCTGGCAGACCCAGTCTTCAAAAGATCCAAAAACAGGCCAAAAGACATGTGGTCTCAAAGGTTATTTTGGCCATTCTACCATACAATATTGAACTAATTTTAATTTACTTTTTCCTTTTCTGGGGCCCCTATCATTCCAATTTTCAATCATTATTCCTAATGGACTCTCCGGAGGTATTTCTAGTAATTCGCTCCCTTTCTTCTGGTCCTGGGTTCTCAATTTCGTCTGACCCATCTAGGAATTTTTACTGTGGCAATTCCTACAGCCCTTGGCTACCAGTAAGAGTGTCTTGCAGGGGGTTTAGGACCTATCACCCACCCACGAATCCTATAAGAATCGCTTCGGTCCTTCACCAGCCAAGTCCCTTGCGGGAGATTGGAACCGCGGTTAGAAGACCTCCACAATCGCTTCGGAACTAGGTTCCGTCTCAGTCACACTCTTACACACACAGGCAACAGAATCCCACCCAACCGAACAGTATACACCTTAAATACTTACGACTCCATCGTCTTCGTTTGGATCTTCGCGCGCAGAATTACGGGCAAAATAAAGTGCTGCAGCCGGCGAGGGAGCTCATAAAAAAATCAAATTCTTTGCTTGCCCCTATTCAGGTTCAGGATGGCGTTAGTCCCGACCCGACCCAATCAGGAACCACCAAAAGGTGGGGCGCCCCTCCTAGATCAAGTCAGAATTCAGGAACCAAGACCATCCCGGACGAGCCCCCAGTTGTGATAAATGATTTAGTCTCAAACAGGATTCCAATTCAAATTTACAATTTATTAAGTGAATAGAGGCAAGCAAACAGCGCTGGGTGCGCCGGGAGTCTCTGCTCCGCCAAGACACACGCGGTACAGTTCCTGTTCCTGGTTTATATCCTGTCCGTTAATACATATTCATGAATAGGCGTGTCTTCTTCGGCGCATGCCCTCTTCTCCTTCTAGAATCTTCTCAAATCTTCCTCAGCATGATTCTGTTCGCTAATACATATTCATGAATAGGCGTGTCTTCTAATACATATTAATGAACAGGCGTGTCTTCTTCAGCGCATGCCCTCTTCTCCTGCTAGAGTCTTCTCGAATCTTCCTTGGCGTGCCCCCAGGATGACTCCAAACCTTATGCATGCACTTTCTTTACACAATACTATGCGGTCAGTGGTCAAACTGGTTTGAGCTGATATACCAGCAAAGTAGTTTAACTTTGTCCTGTAAAATACCCCTTTTTATGGTGCAGGAGAAATCCATGAAAGTACAGAAGATTACACTTCATCACACGAATCAGATAAACATATTTCACATGAGGAAGGACCCCTCTTTGTAGTCCACAGCAGGTCAGACCACCAACGTGCACGGCAGGGTTTGTACGCATCACCAGCAGCATGGTACGATCTCGTAAGAGGTGTAAGATAGGTATTCTCTTAGGTGGAGGACAGCCAAGCTGCTGGAGTTACAGAAGAGGAAGGGAGGAGAGAAGAAGGAAAAAGAATCTGAACCAGCAAATTCTGGCAGCACCGAGAGCGAGAACCGTAGTGAGTCCCAGGCCCTTGGGGCTCTGGCACCCCTCTTTTGCGTCCTGGGCCCTCCCCTCTCCTCCCCTGGCCCTCTCTCTTTCCTGCACTGCTGTGATTTGCTGTGCTTTACCCATCTTCTCTCTACTCTTCTCTCCTGCTCCTTCTTCCTCTTCTCTTCTTCTGCCACTCCTTTTTCTCTCTACACATTTTTCCTGCTCCCTCTCCCTGTTTTATTTCATCCTCTTTGTCCTGCAGCCCATCACTGTTTTATCCTTTTTCATCTCTTTCTCCCCACAATTTCTCTGGCCTGTTCACTGGTGTTCTTTTCCTCTCTGTGCCTTTACATGCCACTCCATGTCCCTGCCTTCCTTCTCCGTCTACCCCTTTGTCGTCACTGTTTTTTTTTTTCATTCTGTATCTCACTGTCCCTGTCCTCCCTCCTGTTCATCTTTTACTCACTCTGACCTTCTGTCCTGCTCCCTATCCCTATTATTTATGGCTTTACCTTTCTGTCCCTGCTTTTTCTCTCATGTCATTCTCTCTGTTGCTCTCATCGGCTCTCCATGCCAGTGTCCTGCTCCCTTTCCCTCTCTCTTCTGCAGTATCCCACTTTCTGTCTGTCTGTCCCTCACCTGTTTCTACATCCCTCTGTCTTTCCTCTTGTCTTCTCCTTCTGGCCTGCTACCCATTGTTGTCTTTTTTTTCTTTCTCAATCTCTCTGCCTCGGTCCTGTCACTGTCCTCCTCAATCTGTCTCTAATCTTTCTCCATCTCTGCCCTGCTCCCTGTCCCTTTTATCTTACTCTCTGTCCTCAATCCTCCCCCTAAATTTTTGTCTCTATATCTCCATACCGCTGCCTGTCTCATCAGTTCTCATTATATCCCCATGCCCAGCTTGCCATCCTATTGTCCCCCTCTGTCCTGCTCCTTGGCCTTTTTTCTCATCCTGCAGTCCATCACTGTTTTTTTTGTCTCTCTCTCTTTGTCCTGATCTGTCCTTCTCTATTTTTCCTCAATCCTTCCAGCTTGTTCCCTGTCTTTTTCTCTCCCTCACACCTTCTTTATTGCTCTCATTCAGTTTTACTCCCTATCCGTCATTTCTGCTCCGCACTCATCGCATTCTCTCTCTCTGTCCCGCTTCCTGACCCTGTTTTTCTTCCACCGTGTCCCTGCAGGGTTCCTCATCCCTTTCTTACTGATTTCTCCATCTCGGCATCCTTTTCGCTGTATCTTTCTTTCTCTGCTCCTCAGTCCTTCTCCCTCATCTTATTTTTCTGTTTCTCTGTCCTGCACCCCATCGCTGTATTTTCGTGCTCCGATAATGACTGCCGAGCCGTCCCAGGGGAAGGGTGAGTGTACGGGCACCAAGGCCCAGAGCAGAATCATTCCCAGGACTTAGATGCGTTAACAAATAAACACTTGCCGTCTCCTTTGCGCTCATGGCAGTGTCTGCATTCCTTTCCACTCGGTGAGTGGCTATCAGGGAGTCCAAGGGAGCAGATTACATAGTAGGTGTAAAGGGCCATGGCTGCATCACAGGGCCACAGCCCCAGGGGACGCTGCTGCTGCGGCACGCCTGCCCGACAGCGCCGATAAGCTGCAATGCAGTTTCCAACCAACAGGCTGGCGGTCAGTTGGAGCCTGGCTCCATCAGGGCAGCTCCCAAGGGTTTTCCGAGTGCTGGTGGAGAGGAAGCAGAAAGAGGGGTAGGAGATGGCTGCCCCCAACCCTCTGGGTACCTGGAGGCCTTCCCACCCCCCTGGAAAAGGCGCTATCTGCTTCCCAAACTCAGCGGAATGTCTGCAGCCCTGCTCACCCTGTGCAGGTGCCCCCAGCTGCAGCACCTCCCCTGAAGCCTGTCCCATAGCCACAGGCTGCCCCCGAATCTCGTCCTCTCAACAGCAAGGTGGCCCTTGAATATGCTTTATCGCACCATAAATGCAAGTGCCGTTAGCACCGGTTTGGGGAAAGAGCGCTGTCTCCAGAAGCTCCTGCAGAAGGAGACGTTCCTGCCTGGGGAGAGCTACAGTCATCATTGTGGATAACCATCGCTTGTTCTTTCCCTCTCCCAGGGGCTGCATGGAGGACTCAGCTGTCTGTTCCTCTGCGGGGATGTTGTTTCGTGCATCTGGCTCAGGTTTGTGCAGGTTGCCTTTGGCCTCATTCTCCTAGCAGCATGGGCGAAAAGGGACAGCCAGACCATTTACCAGCTGTGGTTCGGAGCTGCCGCAGCTGAAGCTGGAGAGGCCAGAAAAAGGTGAAGCAGTTGAAGAATCAAATAAAGGGGATCCAGCTGGAAGTTGCCTCCAACTGCAGAGAGGAGACAGCCTGCGTCACAGGGGTGAGGAAGGATCCCTCTTAGTGCAGTCCTCAGCAGATCCAATCGTCAATGTGCACGGCAGGGTCTGTACGTGTAACCAAAAGCACAGTACGGCCACGACGAGTGCATGCGTGTGAGGCTGTATATCTGGGAAGCCTTGTACTGTGCGAGTTCTAAGACACCAATCTATCCTTTTAGGTGAATGACAGTCGAGCTACAGAAGAGGAAGGGAGGGGGAGAGACAGACAAAGATGCATCCATACTGTGAAATTTTCCCAGCAGCTCCGAGAGTAGGAACTGTGGTGAGTTTAGGACCCTTGGGGCCATCCTGCCCCTCTACTGCTTCCCTGCTCCCCCCCCCTTCTCTCAACGCTGTAATATTTTTTGCTTCCCTCCCCTTCTCTCTCTGTCATTCTACCTCTCGGTTTTTGTGTTCTCTCTGTGCTTCTGTCCTGTTCCCTGTCCCTGTTGGGTTTTTTTCCCCATACTTGTCATGGCTTAACCCCAGCCAGCAACTAAGCCCCACGCAGCCACTCACTCGCTCGCTCCTCCCTGGGGGAGAGAATCAGAAGGGTGAAAGTGAGGAACCTTGTGGGTTGAGATAAAGACAGGTTAATAGGTAAAGCAAAAGCTGCATATGCAAGCAAAGCAAAACAAGGAATTCATTCACCCCTTCCCATCGTCGGGCAGCTGTTCAAGTCATCTCCAAGCTGATGACAAGCCCCAAGCAGGGGCTCTGTCTCATGTGATGGTTAATTGGGAAGACAAGGTGCCAAAACTCCGAACGTGTCCCACCTCCTCCTTCTTCCCCCCAACTCACATAGTGAGCATGACATCGTATGGTATGGACTATCCCTTTGGACAGTTTGGGTCAGTTGTCCCGGTGTCGTGGTTTAGCCCTAGCTGGCAACTAAGCACCACGCAGCCGCTCGCTCACTCCCCCTCCCGCAGTGGGATGGGGGAGAGAATTAGGAAAAACCTCGTGGGTTGAGATAAACACGGTTTAATAGGACAGAAAGAAAGAAGGGAACAATAATGATAATACCAACAAAGGAATGTACAAGAACAAGTGAGGCCCAATACAGAAATTGCTCACCACCCCGTGATCGACAGCCCGTCCCCGAGCAGCGATTTCCGCCCCCCCGGCCAACTCCAGTTTATGTACTGGGCATGATGTCGGATGGTAGGGAATATCTCTTTGGCCAGTCTGGGTCAGCTGTCCTGGCTGTGTCCCCTCCCAGCTCCCCGTGCACCCCCAGCCTGCTTGCTGGCAGGCCAGCACAAGAAGCTGGACTGTCCTTGACGGCTCAGCAACAACCCAAAACATCAGCACATTATCAACAGTTCCTCATCCCAAATCCAAAACACAGTCTCACACTAGCTTCTGTGAGGAAAACCAGCTCTATCCTGGCTGAAACCAGGACACCTGGCTGTCTCCCCTCCCAGCTCCCCATGCACCCCCCGCCTTCTCGCTGGCCAGCCAGCATGAGAAGCTGAACTGTCCTTGACTGCTTAGCAACTGAAAACATCAGTAATGTTACCAACATTATTTTCATCGTAAAAGCAAACCGTGGCACTATACCAGCTACCAGGAAGAATATTAACTCTAACCCAGCTGAAATCAGGACAATCCTGTGTCTCTGCCCTGCAGCCCATTGCTATTTTTGTCTTTCTCCATCTGTCTTTTTTCCTATTCCAATTTTTGTAGTTCCTCTCCATTTGCCCTTTAGCCCTTCACAATTCCTGTGTCGTCCCCCTGCCCTCTGTCTGGCTCCACACCCCTATTTTTTAATTCCTCTTTCTCTGCCTTGTGTTCTAGATATACTTTTTCTTTCTTAGATTCTCTCCTTCTACATCCCTGTCCCTATGTTGTAATGTCTTCCCTCTCTGTACCATAGCCCCTTTTCCTCTTTATTGTTCTCTGTTTGTCTCCCTGTCCCTATTCTTTAATTCCTCTCCCCTTTAGCTCATCGAGGCTTTTTGGTATTTCTCAGTCTCTCACTGTCTCCTTTTTTTAATTCCTCCACCTCTGCCCTGTGGCCCAGCACTATTCTTTGTTTTTCTTCACCTCAGTCTGCTTCCCTCACCCTTCCTTCTCTGTGTCCTGTAGCCCATTGCTATTTTTTTTTCCCCTCCTGTGGCTCCCTTTCATTATTTTTCAATCCCCCACTTCTCCTGCAGCCGATCACTTTCATATCAGGTTTAGGTGGCAAGGTTTTGTTAGTTGGGGGTGGAGGCAGGGGCTGCAGGGGCGGGTTCTGCGAGAAGACACTGGGAGTTGCATCCACATTGGGCACAGCCAGTTCCGGCCAGCTCCAAGGCAGATCTGCTGCTGGTCAAAGCTGAGCACATCAGCAACACCCGTGGTGCCTCTGTGATGCTGTATTTAAGAAGAGCTAAATAATGCTGCGTAGAAGGTGCGATAGAGCGAGTATGAAATGGCCCTGCAGACACCAAGGTCAGTGAAGACGAAGGAGGAGGATGTGCTTCAGGCATCGGAGCAGAGGTTCCCCTGCAGCCCATGGCGAAGACCATGATGACGCAGGTCGTCCTCCTGCACCCCACCAAGGTCCACGGTGGAGCACATACCCACCTGCAGCCCATGGAGGACCCCATGCTGGAGTAGATGGATGTGCCTGAAGCAGGCTGTGACCCCATGGAGAACCTGTGCTGGAGCAGGCTCCTGGCAGCACCTGTGGCCCTGTGGAGAGGAGCCAGTGTTCTGGCAGGCCCCACGAGAGGGACCCCACAGTGGAGCAGAAGAGTGTGAGGAGGAAGGAGAGGCAGAGGCAACACATGACAAACTGACCACAGCCCCCGCTTCCTGTCCCCCTGCGCCGCTCGGGTGGAGGAGGTGAAGAAGTCAGGACTGAAGATGAGCCCAAGAAAAAAGAGAGGGGTGGGAGGGAAGTTGTGTTTTGTTTTTGGTTTTTTTTTTTAAGATTTCTTCTTACTTCTCATTACCCTACTCTGAATTCGATTGACAATGAAGTAAATGAATTAAATTACTTTCCCCATGTCGAGTTTGTTTTGCCTGTGACAGTAATTGATGAGCCATCTCTTTATCCTTATCTCCATCCACAACCTTTTTCATTGTATGTTCTCCCCCTGTCCTTTTGAGGAGGAGGAGCGATAGAGCAGCTTGGGGGGCACCTGGCGGCCAGCCAAGGTCATCCCCGCTTCTTTCAGGCTCCCTGTCCCTACTTTTTAATTCATGCCCACGTTTCTTGTACTCCACTGCTTTGGAAACTTCCTTTCCACCTCTCCATTCCTATTTTTTAAATTCTTGCATATATTTCTTGAACCTAGTTGCTTTCTAAGTTTTCTTGCTACCTTTCCCTCTTTCTGTCCTCCTGACCTAATTTTTTTATTTCTTGGCACTGTGGTTTGCACCCAGTCGTTTTTCCTCCTTACGTCTCCTTCTATGCAGCTCCATGTGCCTATTTTTCAGTTGTGGTCTATGACTATTGTATCCTGTTGCTTTTAGAATTTTCTACGTCTCCTTCTATCTCCCTGTCTCTAATTCTTAATTCTTCCCTCTCTGTCCTGTACCGCACCGCTTTTTTTACATTTTTTCCCTACGTCTCCTTCTGTCTATCTCCCTGTCCCTATTTGTTAGTTCTGGCCTGTTTCTCGTATCCTGTTGCTTTTTGAAATTTTCTTTCTATGCCTACCTTTATCCCGCTCCCTGTTTCTATTTTTAATTTCTTGTCTATGCTTCTTTTTCCCCTATCACTTTCCCCAGCCCTTGTCTTGTCTCTATCTTGTTGTCCTGCTGGTCCCTTCCACCTTTCTCTCTTGCTCCCGGTCTCCGTCATTTATTCCCCCATCTCTCCATCCCTGTTTTTCAGCGCAGTCTTTCCACTCTCCTCTCTGCACTGTCGTCCCACTCCCTGTCCCTCTCTTGTTCACAGTGTCCTGTTTTCTGGCTCCCTGTCCCACACCTCTTCTCTATGTCCCTCTGTCCTTCCTCCCGTTGTCTCTTCCTTTTGTCTCCCTCGGTCCTGCTGCCTTCGGGCACTGAGCCTCACAGCCGACTCGCAGCCAGGATTCCTGAGGTGCATTAATGAATAACCTTTTCCTGCCTCCTCTGTGCCCCCCGGCTGTGGTCGCAGCCCTGGGGGCAGAGCTCGTGGCTGTGGACAGGTCCAGGGAAAGGGGCCCTGTGCTGTGGGGCTTTGGCCACGGTCCCTGTTCCCGATGGGCTCCAGCTGGGGCTGGGGCAGCAACAGGTGTGGCCAGTGAGGCCAAGAGGGGGGGCTGGCCCTGCTGTGTGAAGAGGGTCTTCTAAAGGGGTCTGCCTGGGCATGCCTGCCTGAGGGAGTCCATGAAGGGGAACCGGCTGAGGAGAGAATCTGGAGGGTGCTGCAGGCAGGTGCCTTCAGCAAGGAACAGACAGTCCCTGAAGCGAGGTGAGATCCCTCCAAGCCAGACCACCAGCACGTGGTGCTGGGAGCTCGGTGCCTCCACCGTCTACGTGCATGAGCTGCCGTGGATCGAGGAAGCCATGTGGGTGAGGAGCATCGAGGCGTTTGCTCTGCGCTGCCGAGCCGGGGAGGGTCGGGCAGGCGGCACTGCAGAGAAGGAAGGAGCAGAGGCCGAGAGAGAAGCGTCGGGGCGGTGAAGGTCTCCAGTCGGCACCAGGAGCTGCGGTGAGTCACGCGTTCTCTCCTGTGCATCCCAGTCCGTCTCTGCTGCCCTGCCCCAGAGCTCTGCCTGCCTCCCTGCCTGTCCCTGCTTCTGTCTCCCTCTCTGCTGGCCCACCTACCCATCCAGCTCCCCAAAACTTGTTACTCTTCTGCTGATTCTGCCCTGTACCATTTCACCTATTGATTTTTTTCCTATGTTTCCTTCTCCATGGCTCCCTCTCTATTTTTTTTAATTCTTTCCTGTGTTTCTTGTACTCTGCTGCATTTTAATTTCTCATTTCTTTCTCTCTGGCACCCTGTCTCCGTTTTGTAATTCCTCCTTTTGTCCTGTACTCCATCCCTTAAAAAGCTTTCTTCCTGCGTTTGCTTCTATCCATCTCCCTGTCCCTTTTTTGTAATTATCTCCTGTGCTTTTGGTACCACGTTGCTTTTAAAATTTTCTTATTATGGTTCCTTCTATCTGTCTCCCCATCCCTGGTTTTTTAATATTCCTGTGTTTCTTGTACCCTATCAGTATGTTTACTTTCTTTCTGTGTTCTCGGTGCATCTCCCTGTCCCTATGTTTTAATTCTTGTCCATGTTTCTTGTACTCGGTTGCTTTTTCAAATTCCTTCTACATCTCCCTCTAACTGGCTCCCTTTCATTATTTTTTTGATTCTTCTTTATATTTCTGGTACTTCATTGCTATTTAATTTATCTTTTAACAATTCCCTTTATCTGGCTCCCTTTTGCTAAATTTTAATTCCTCCATTTTTTCCATATACCGTGTCGCTTTTAAAATTTTCTTTCAGTCCTTCCTTCTAATGTTGTCCCTCTTCCTATTTTTTAATGCTTTCCTGTGTTTATTGTAGCCTGGCGCTTTATAATATTTCTTTATATGTCTCTATGTGACTCCCTCTCCTTATTTTTTTAATTCCTCTCTTTCTGTCCTGTACCCAGTCGCTTTAACAATTTTCTTTTTATGTCTCCATTTACTTAATTTCCTAATCTCTGTCCATTTTAAATTTTATTTCTGTGGCTACTCTTATCCTGTTCACTGTCTCTATTTTTTAATTTTTTCTTCTGTCCCAGGCGCTGTCACGTCTACATTTCCTTTCTATTTCTCTGTTTTACTTCACCGTTGCTATTTTTAAAATGTTTCCTGTCTGTCCCGTAGCCAATCACTTCTTAAGTTTTCCTGCTACGTCTACTTTTATCGGGCTGCATATCGCTGTTTTTTAATTTTCCCGGCTATCACGTACCCTGTCGCTTCTTGCATTTGCTTTCTAAGTCTGCTTCAATCTAATCACTATCTTTATTGTGTCTTTATTTCCTTATTCACCATCGCGTTTAAAATTTTCCACTTGCCTTGATCTTATTCGTGGTCTTTATTTGCCTCCTTTTTCTTTTGTAATAATTTCTTGTCTTTCCTTAGCGTTTTTACTTTTTAAGTTTTCTTTGTACATTTCTTTAGTTTGCTGTCACTACCTTTTTTCAGTTTTCCCCTTTATTTCCCTAATCCCTCTCGCTTTTAAAATGTTTTCTCGCCTACTTTTTTCCTTTGCTGTCTTTACTTTTAATTATTTTTTGTATTCCTTTAGTGTCTACACTTTTTAGATTTTCTATCTACAAATCTGTTTTAGTTTGCCATCGTTACATTTTTATTCTTATTGCCAAAAGCACCGTCGCTTTTCAAGTTTTCTGTCTACTTTTATCCCGTTCACAGTCATTATTTGCCTACCTTTATTTTTTAATCAATTTCTTGCATTTCCTTAGTGCCTTCGCTTTTTACCTCCTTTTTCTCCGACTCTTGTTCTTTGCTGTCTCTTCTATATTTTATTCCTTTATTTCTCTAATGCCTATTGCTTTTTAGACGTGCTTGCTATGCTTGCTTTACCCCCGCCTTTGATGTCTGTATTTTTAAGTATTTGTCTTTCCTTAGCATCCTCCATTTTTCAGTTTTCTTTCTACATCTTAATTTTAGTTCACAATCACAGTTTTCTAATTTTGTTCTTATGCCCTTAGTCCCTCTGGCTTTTAAAAGTTTCTACTTCTCTTGCGGTCGCCGTCTTTATTTTTTAATTATTTTTTGTATTTTTCCTTAGCTTTTCCGTATTTCTGCCTTTGTCTGCACTTAGGTTGCTGCCGCTATTTTTTAGTTCTTTCCTCTCGATCCTTTGGCCTTTAAAATTTTCTACTTTCATCTCGTTTGCCATCATTATTTATTAATTATTTTTCCTTATTTTTTCCTAAGGGCATCGCTTTTAAAATTTGCTTTTACGTCTACTTTTATGTAGTTCACTGTCCCTCCTTTTCCAATTTTTTACTCTTAATTATTTTAGTTTTGAAATTTTGTTTCTCGGTGTACTTTTATCTCGCTTCCTGTCCCTATTTTTTTTTTCCTGTTTCCTGTAACCCATCACTTTTAAAATGTTTCTTCTATGTCTGCTTTTATTAGGATGTCTCCCCCTCTTTTTCATCGTTTCCCACCTGTTCCATACCCCCTCACGTTTAAATTTTCTTTCCTTGTCTATTTTTATCTGGTCACTGGCTTCATTTTTTGATTCATTCTAGCGTGTCCCATACCCTGTCACTTGTAAATTTTTCTATGTCTTTGTCTGTCTATTTGATGTTCCCCAAAAAACCATTCTTTTCCTTCTCTGTGCCATCTAGGATGCCTCCTGAAATCTTTCTGGTGCTTCACAGAATTTGGGTAGCGCTTTACCTCCCTTTGGATCGCTCTTATCCCTCCAAGCCTTTCACTATCCCCCTGCTCCCGGTCACTGGGCCTCCTGAGACCTTCTTTGTGTGCTACGGCTTCGTTTGAGCTCTCGGGCGGACTTTGGTACTCTCTTGTTCCCTCAGAAACCCATCCTTGGGTTTGTTTGTGCCTTATCGTCCTCTCTGCCACCTGAGGCGCCTCTATTTGCTCCCTGGCCTCCCAAGGACACCTGCACTCCATTCATACCCCCTCCAGACTTCCTCCTCATGTTACTGAGCCGTCTTTGGTCTCTCTGGTCCATTTGAGACCTGTCTCGTGGCATCACAGCACCTATAGATGCCTTTGAGGTTACCTTTAGCTTTGGAGCAGCCCTCGCAGCCCTCTTGTTCCCTCAGAAGGTGTCCTGAGTCCCTCTAGCACTGCCTCGCTTTGTTCCCTGGCCTTCCGATGACAGGTTTACTCGCTTCTGATCCCCTCTGGATTTAATCGTTGCATCCCAAATCCTTCTTCTGTCTCTCTGGCTCCCTCGGGATGCTTTTTCTCCCAGTCATGATGCCTCCCGAGACCTTCCTTGCCCTCCACAGCACCTTGTAGCACGTTATCTCTCTTTCCATGTCTTTTGTTCCGTCAGAGCCTTCCACCTTTGTTGGCTACACAGCGCTCCTTTATCCTTCCCTCTGCCATTGAGGGTGCCTCTCTCAGTTGCCTACAATTTGCCTAGGTGCCCTCCTGAGACACCAAGGCCCTCACTCAAAGTGTCTCCAAGCCTTCTTTTCTTACCTTGCCCCCTCATAATTCCTCTACTCTCTGTAACCGTGTCTTCAGAGTCCTTTCTCATACTATGGCACTCTTGTAGCACCCTTGATCTCTCTGGGTTTTGTTGGTTGTTTTTTTTTTTCCACATCAGAGTGCTCTTATCTTAATCTTTGCTGTTTAGGATGCCTTCATTTGGCCTCCAGCCCCCTGATGACAGCCGTACTTTGTCGAAATCCCCTTCGGAGTTCCTCGTTGTTATCTCTGAGGCTTCTTTGGGGCGTTGGGCCCCCTCGGGACTCCTCTGCTCCCCTTGCCAAGCTCTCGAGAGACAACCGCTATGCCTTTGAGCCCTGTTTCAGCTCAGCAGGTCGCTTTGAACCCCTCGGTTCCTCTCTGAACCCTTCCCACGTCCGCATCCGTTCCCGGTCGGTCTTTACATCCTCTCATCCACTCAATGCGCCTCCATTCAGTCCCTTGAGGACATCTGTACTTTGTTCAATTCCCTTTTGAGCTCATTGCATCCCCAAGACTTTTTTGGTCTCTCTGGCCCCTTTGAGACCTCTCTGATCCCTGTGACGCTGCCTCTTGTTCCACCAGAACCTTTTCTGTCATCATCTTGGCGCTCCAGAGCGGTCTGTTTTCTGTCTTACGGTATGTTTCTATGTCGTATCTGGTACCCAGACGACGTCTATCGTCAGCTCAGATCTACTCTTCTGTTTCTCAGATGTGTCGATATAGATGAAGGTTATTGCCGCATCTCCTGAGGTGTTTTTGTTGCATTTTCTAATTTATTTTTGTCTTAGCTACTTTGGTGTCAATTAGGCCACTTTATACAGTTTCTGCGACATTTCTTGTATTTCTGTGGTTTTTTGGTGACTTCTGTCCTTTGGGACTCATCTACTTTTGTTAAGGGAGTCAGTCAAAGAGGCAGTCAAGGCGACTCTGAATTGTCAGTGACTTACAGTAAATAATTTACTTTGTAACCCGAGATACGTTTGGGAATGAATTCTTAGAATGGGATCTAGTTGTGCTTTGTCATTCAGCCCTACACAGAACATAGTTCCGGTAGAAGTTAGGTAGCGTGCGTGGTCTTCAAGAAATGAAGCGTACCCCCATAGACTTTTGGGTTTCTTATAGGAAACTAAAGCATGTGACTTTTAATAAAAATATAGTAATTGCATTTAGCCAACTACTTTCTTATGTAGCTGAGCACAACATATATCTTTTTCTATGTATGCCCCAGAAAAATGAAGCTCAATTACCTACCTGGTCACATGGCTGATGCAATAGATGTAGTTCCCATCCTAAGAGCAGGTACAGTCATATGCAGGAAAGGTCACTTTCTCTGTTTAGTGCTTCACATGCTGTAAACTTAAGGCAGATAAGAAAACTTGCTGCTGCTTCTCTGGCCGCCTTTATGCCTTCTGGCGGTTCACCCCTCCTCTCTCCCAGGGGACTGTGGGAAGCGTGGTGGGCAGGGCCCGGGGTATATGAGCCACAGCCTCGCCTCGGGGAGCTCATTCAGCCTCTGGGCTTCTTTCAGGTTAGTGCTTTGCTGTTTCTGCAGGCCATTGCAGCTTCTGAGCTGGCTCAGCTATTTAGTGTAGATGTGTTTTGATACTTGGAGAAGCAGAGA
Source organism: Phaethon aethereus (assembly GCF_964289735.1). Taxonomy (NCBI): domain Eukaryota; kingdom Metazoa; phylum Chordata; class Aves; order Phaethontiformes; family Phaethontidae; genus Phaethon; species Phaethon aethereus. The sequence continues at coordinate 18,092 of NW_028114164.1, read as the reverse complement.
TATCTGATGTAAGAGCTTCAGGACCAGCTGTGGTAAAGCCACATACATAGCGGAAAGTGCACTTCTATATAGGCTTTTTTTGTATGTTTGTTTTCTTCAGGTCAGTAATTTTGTATTGAGTGTTCACGTGTAGCAAGGTGCTTTAATAGTGTGTGTGTTTTTTGTGCTATTTTTTTTTTTAACTTAGGTGCGTTGCATTTTCCTGGAATGCCTGACTGTGTCAAAGATGGAACCTTGTCATCTTCACCAGTTTTGATTTATGCTGTGGAAGTTGCTCATATGGTCTCTCTTAATAGGACTGATGGAGAGGCTGTCCAGCAGGGGTTAAGATGAGCACCTCATAAGCATCTGTACATATAGTTTTAGCATTTCTCAAGAAAGCAGCAGGGGCATATATGGCATAGAGTTTTTCAGGGTATGGGACAGCTCATTGCTTTTCCCGATTGCCTGTGCAGGACTGTGTTGTCCCTAGAACCTTGGCAGCTTGCAGCAGTGTCAAGACTTCACTTACTTTGTGGGCCTGAGGGAAGACAGGAGATAGGAGGTGCCTGCAGAATGTAGGGCACAGCTCAGAAGAGCAGTTTCTACAGAGCGTCTGATGAAGGGGGTTTGGGGGATGTGAACACATGAAAGGAGCTGTTGGGAGGGAGCGGGGTTCCTTCCCTGAGAGTTCAGGAGAAGAGAAGGGGTTCCTAAAGTTTTAGGACAGGGGGTCGGTTGGGAAAGGGAGGGGAGGGCTCATCAGCCTTTCTCAGACTGGCTTTGTAGTTAGATTTGGGTGTCAGTGAGGCCTGTTCTGTTTTAGTCTTCCCACAGTTGACAGGAAGTATGACAGTCAGGAGAGACACGGCGTAAACCATCCGGTGTCCACGCCACAGTATGTGGGACTGAATGTCGGATGTGTCTCATCTCGGAAAGCATTTAGGTATATGAAAATATGCCCTCTGGGACTCTGAGGTCTTTGCTTCTCTGTGCCTTTTACTTCCTTCCTTCCTGACTCAATTTTTGCTTCCCTCCATTCATCATGCATCAGGATGTCACAGTCAGTGTTACCGAGAGCCATTATCTAGGCACTTATTTCAGTGCAGGTTTGTCACCGCCTTCTGTGGGATTTCTTGGAGAAGATGATGTCTATTATTTGTGCTCATAACAATGTCCAGCTAGGGGTCTGTCTTTTACCACAGTCCTGGGCACGTGAGCTTTTTCTGTTATTCCAGTTTTGGCTTTTTCCTTAAGCATCCAGTGAGGTTTTCTCCAGTATTGGCCATGGCAGTTATGTTCTCTTGTTCTTCTGTATTTTGTGTTTTTAGCACCAGTTTCTGTAGTCGATAGGGGTCCATTTTAGATCTTTGGGTCACCATGTCACACCACTGTGGTTTTTCCATCGGCTGACCACCACTGTAATTCCCTCAGGGGTTTCGTAGGTAAGGAGGTAGTTTGCGTCATCGTTTTCTGTGCTCAGTATCACATGTTAATTGGCGCTTGATGTTCCTTTTTTTTGTGCTAGGTGGGCACATGGGTAGCCTACCGACGGTCTCGTGCACCTCGACTCATCAGAATGCTAAGTGAGTGCTTCCTTTCTTGCATTAGGCTCAATGCACAGACCTGTCTCAAGTGTCTCGTCTCTGAGAAGTCTGCGGGTGGTTTTCTCTCGTGGCAGCGATCCAGGATGCGTCAGCATATCTGCTGCTGAGCTGTCAGTTTTAATGGAGCCCTTTCCTGGGACTACTTCTCTGCACCCTTTTGGTCTCAGGTCTTAGACCCAGACTTCTCGCACATCTATCGTCATTGTTGCGGCCATATCTTTTTGTCACAGGCTGTGGAGTTTGACTTCTGGGGCAGCTGAAGATTGTTCTTTGTGGCCCCATAGATCTTCTCACTTAAAAGCGCTCTCCCTCTGGGAGTAATTCTTCTTGCCGAGAGTCGTCTTTTTGTGTCAGCGTCATTTGTCTTGTGTGCGGTGTCAGTCTGCACATGTGTCTGGGTTGGAGCTGCTCTGCCCAGGGGCAGAGCAATGTTAGTGAGGGGAAGACTAACATGAAGAGTCTCTAGTTAATGTTGATGTGCCTAGACAATTTCATTAGAGGCTGTACAGTCCACCTCGGAGAAAGTAGCCTGCAGTAGCAGGCAAGGATGCTGAGGGGATGACTGGAACTATCTGCGAGAGGCTCATTGAGTGGTACTTGAACAGGTTAAGTCTGGAAGTGTTAAGGTGTGTATGCATATGCTTAATGTTGGTGTTTTTTTAATGGCAGACTATTATAGGAATCTAGATGGTATCCCTAAATGGAAACAAGACCTCTGGATTTGGTAAGCTATTCGTCAGCATCTGGGTGACTTGCTGAATATTGTTTTTGCAGATGTGGAAGGACCAGCTGTAATAAGGTGAGTTGGCATATGGTGTCAGAGGCAAGATGTGACTGTCAGCTGTATGACTAGCTTACAAGTTTTGGTTTATTTTTTTCTTGAAGGTGTGAAGCAATGAGCAAAGCAGGATGTCAGCACTGGAGTGGACTTGGGCAAGGTGAGCGATGGCTAGTGGCCTGAAGTAGCAATTATTTTTCAGGTATCATACTGGCGGTGAAGGGATAAGTAGCCCTTGTTTGTGTTTTACAGATGGTACCCAAGCTTCAGTGTGGAAACCTGTAAGCGACAGGGGCAGGTGGAGCAAGCAGACAAGATCTGAAAGCTAAGTTTAAGGGATCAGGGCTGGGGAGAGGCTGGCTGGAGGAAGAGACAAGGTCGGGAACTGCCGGGAGGGGTTTTAAAGTTAGCGTAGGGGAAAGGGCTGTCCAGGAAGAGTCAGTCCTCTTTGGGCGGGCAAAGGGATCGGGTTACCCTTCGGCAGCACAGTAGTGTGCACCAGGCAGAGCAGTTGCAGGCCGTGTGTGGTGTTGTGTAGTCTGTCTTGTGTGTCTTAGACCTTCCTCAGGTCTTGATGTCCTCATACTTGTGTGTGCTCAAGGGGCATGGCATGCATCTCGGGTGCCATCGCTAGGGTCTCAAATGGCCGTACTCATCAGCATCGTGCCAACTGGTTGCCGCTTTTTGTGCATAACGAGCGTAAAGCATGCGTCGGTCCTTCATCTCAGAAGTTCCCGCTCGAACCTCTTTTGCGGCAGCCTTCCAGGCCAGGTGAGCAGCTCTGCTCTCTAGGCATCCCTTTTCACAGGCTGGGACTTCTTCCCCGCATCCTGATGCTGCTAGGTCTCGAAGGCAGGCTTCTTGCACGTCGGTCATCTCAGTCTTGAGAGGAACTTCTTGTGGCGGCCCGTTACGTTCGACTCTCTCTGGGGTTGCTGTAGAGCTTCCTCAGCCTTCTTGCCCGGCAGTGTCGCGGGTCCGGGAATCGTGATTCTTGCCGAGAGTTGTCTCTCATCTTTGAGTTGTGCCATTTGTGGTGTTCTGTGTTGTGTCGGTCTGTACCGTGTGTGTTTGTATTTGGCATGGAGCTGCTCTGCCTGGGGTGTAGAGTCAGGGGTAGGTGCAATAGCAGTAAGAGCCTATGGCTAGTATGTCACTATGCCTCGACTGTTTAGCCAAAGGTTGTCCAGTCACCCTGTATCGCATAGCTGTCGGTAGGCTGAATGGACAGTTGTTTCAATAGTGTTTTACAAAGATGGTCACAGGCATCTGGGAGGGGCTGTTCAGTGGCGGTGAAGCAAATTGTATCTCAAAGGTGTCCAGGCTTGTTTGTGCGCGGCTTAGAGTTTGGTGGTTGTTTTTTAAATGGCAGTCTGTAGTTGGACTGTAGATGGCATTCGTAAATGGAAGCAAGACTTCTGGAACTCTTAAGCTTTATCTCTGCATCCAGGTGACCTGTTTAATAATTTGTTTTCAGAGGCAGAGGGACAAGATGTGTACTAGAGAGCAGTGGAGGTGATGAGGGGAGTGCCATGTGAAGGTGGGTCAACATGTGGTGTCAGAGGGAAGATGTGACTGGTGGCTATGTGACTGCATAACGGTTTGTCTTTTATTTCATTTTGAAGGTATGATATAACGAGCAAAGCCAGATACTGGCACCAGAGGTGACTTGGGCAAGGTGAGCAGTGACTGGTTGGGCTGAAGTAGGAGTTGTTTTTCAGGTGTGGTGTTACTCAAGGTATAAGCATCCCCTTTTTTTTGTGTTCCACAGGTGGTACTGAAGTCTCACTGTGGTAACCTGTGAACGGCAGAGGCAGGTCAGTCAAGGTAAAGCAGCAGGAGACAGGAACCGCTGTAGGCGGACTGTGGTTTTGGGGCAGTATTTCAGCATGTGCCTTCTGCTTTGTTTTTGTGCAGGTGCTGGATGCAGCCTTGGCGGTGAGGGTGGGGGGCAAATCCACCTGCTGATAGTGGTCTGAGAAGGTGAGCCAGTTGTTGGGGTTGGTGTCTGATAGCATAATATTACATGGCAACCTGGTTAAGCATTAACCTTTTTTTTTGGTTTTGCAGGTGCCGTGCGGGCCACCTTTGCTAATGGATGAGCATTTGAGGTGAGCTGGGGTAGCAGCAAGGAGGATCACGGGGCTGATGACTTCTCACAAGCGTAACTGACTTTGTTTCTTGCCATCTTGGATACTGTGGAGATGATAGCCGTAGCATCTGGCTCTGGAATGAGCAGGTACAGAGAATATCACAGTGTCTCCCAAAAGAGGGGTTTTGTGTAAGAGCTTGGCATTTGCTGATGTGATGCTTACTGCCTCCATTACTTGTGTTTTTTATATTGCAGATGAATAGGAACCTCATGACTGCAGCAATGTCATGGATAGCTCATGTGGGTTATTTTGTTATTGAGGATGGATTCAGATGCCTGGCCCTCTGAAAGCTAAGTTGAGGGACCAGAGCTGGGGAGGGGCTGGGAGCGGGGGACAAGGTTGGGAACTGCTGGGAGGGGTGTTAAAGCTAGCGTAGGGGAAAGGCCTGTCCAGGAACAGTCAGTCCTCTTTGGGCAGGCAAAGCAAGCGGGTTACGCTTCAGCAGTTCAGTAGCATGTGCTAGGCAGAGCAGTTCCAGCCTGTGTCTGTTTTTGTGTAGTCTGTCTTGTGTGTCTTAAACCACCCTCAGGTCTTGATGTCCTCATATCTCTCTGTGCTCGAGGGGCACAGCAGGCATGTCGAGCACCATCATTAGGTCTCATATTCATCAGCATTGTGCCAAACTGGGTGCCGCTTTTCTTGCGTAATGAGCTTAAAGTGTGCGTCGGTCCCGTGTCTCCAAGTTTCCGATGGGTCCTCTTTTGCGGCAGCCTTCTAGGCCAGGTGAGCAGCTCTGCTCTCTAGGCATCCCTGTGCACAGACTGGGACTTCTTCCCCGCATCCTGATGCTCTTGGGTCTTGAAGGCAGGCTTCTTGGGCATCGGTCATCTCAGTTCTGACAGGAACTTCTTGTGACAGGCCATTATGTTCAACTCTTTCTAGGGTTGCCGTAGAGCCTCCTTGCATCGCCGCTGCAGGCCTGTAGGTCATCTTGCCCAACAGTGCCGCTGGTCCAGGAATTCTGATTCTTGCAGACAGTTGTCTCTAGTCTTTGAGTTGTGCCGTGTGTGGTGTTCTGTGGTGTGTGTGTGTTTGGCAAGGAGCTGCTCTGCCTGGGGCATCGGGTCAGGGCTAGGTGCAATAGCAATAAGAGTCTATGGTTAGTATGTCAATATGCCTTGTCTGTTTATGCAAAGGTTGTCCAGTCACCCTGGATGGAGTAGCCATAGGCAGGCTGAGTGGACAGTTGTTTCAATAGTGTTTTATGGAGGTGATTGGAGCCTTCTGGAGGAGCTGTTCAACGGTGGTGAAGCAGATTGAATCTCAAAGGTGTTAAGCCCCACATACGAGCCTTAATATTTGGTCTAATTTGTTTTAAAGGCAGTGTGTATTTGGACACCAGATGGTATTCCTAAATGGAAGCAAGATGTCTTGAATTGTTAAGCTATAGCTCTGCATCCTGGTGGCTTGTTTAATAATTTGTTTTCAGAGGCAGAGGGACAAGATGCGCACCAAAGAGCAACGGAGGAGGTGAGCGGAGCACCGTGTGAAAGTGGGACAGCACATGTCAGAGGGAAGATGTGACCAGCAGCTACGTGAATGCACAATGGTTTGTGGCTTTCTCATTTTGAAGGTGTAAACCAATGAGCAAAGTGGGATATCTGCACTGGAGGTGACTTGGGCAAGGTAAGTAATGTCTAGATGGGCTGAAGTAGCAGTTATTTTTCAGGTATCTTATTGTTGGTGCAGATGTAAACATCCGTACCACCTGTAAAACACAAAAAAAGGAAGCCTCAGTGTGGCAACATGTAAACCACAGTGGCAGGTAGGTCAAGGTAAAGCAGCGGGGGAAGAAACTACTGCAGGCGGACTGTGGTTTTGGGGCAGTATTTCAGCATGTGCCTTCTGCTTTGTTTTTATGCATGTGCTGCATGCAGCTTCAGCATGGGGGCAAAGCCACCTACTGACAGTGGTCTGAGAAGGTGAGCCCGTTGTTGGGGTTGGTGTCTAATAGCACAGTATTATATAGTAACCTGGTTAAGGATTTACCTTTTGGTTTTGCAGGTGTTGTGTGATCCACCTTTAGTATTGGATGAGTATTTGAGGTGAGCTGGGGTAGTAGCAAGGAGGATCCATGTGGCTGGCAACTTCTCACAACCGTAACAGTGACTTTGTTTATTGTTCTCTTAGGTACCACAGTGATGATGGAGCCGGAATAAGCAGGTATGCAGAACGTTACAACACTTCTCAAGAAAGGGGTTTTGTGGAAGAGCTTCACATTTGCTTATGTGATGCTTACTGCCTCCGCTACTTGGGGTGTGTTTGGTTTTTTTTTAATTGCAGATGATGAAGAGGAACTAGGTAACTGCAGCAACATCAGTTATGTGATGTGTGTGGGTTTTTTTCCACTGAGGATGGATTCAGCCCTCTGAAAGCTAAGTTGAGGGGCCAGGGCTGGGGAGTGGCTAGGTGGAGGGGACAATGTTGGGAAACTGCAGGGAGGGGTTTTAAAGTTTAGTGTAGGGAAGAGGGCTGTCCAGGGAGAGTCAGTCCCCTTTGGGCAGGCAAAGCAAGTTGGTTACTCTTCAGCAGTTCAGTAGTGTGTGCCAGGCAGGGCAGTTCCAGCCTGAGTGTGGTGTTGTGTAGTCTCTCTTGTGTTTCTTAGACCACCCTCAGGTCTTGATGTCCTCATCTCTCTGCGCTCAAGGTACTTGGCATGCATCTTGGCCACTGTTGCTAGCGTCTTGAATGCCCATATTCATCAGCATCGTGCCAACCAGGTGCCGCTTTTCTTGCGTAACAAGCTTAAAGTATGCGTCGGTCCTTCATCTCCAAAGTTTCTGCTGGGTCCTCCTTTGCGGCAGCCTTCCAGGCCAGGTGAGCAGCTCTGCTCTCTAGGCATCCCTTTGCACAGGGACTTCTTCCCCACATCCTGATGCTCTTAGGTCTTGAAGGCAGGCTTCTTGGGCGTCGGTCATCTCGGTTCTGACAAACTTCTTGTGACAGGCCATTACATTCCACTCTTTCTGGGGTTGCTGTAGAGCCTCCTCACATCACCGCTGCAGGCCTGTAGGTCATCTTGCCTGACACTGCCTCTGGTCCAGGAATCGTGATTCTTGCTAAGAGTTGTCTCGTCTTTGAGTTGCGCCCTGTGTGGTGTTCTGGGGGGGGTGTGTGTTTGGCAAGGAGCTGCTCTGCCTGGGGTGTAGAGTCAGGGGTAGGTGCAATAGCAGTAAGAGCCTATGGCTAGTATGTCACTATGCCTCGACTGTTTAGCCAAAGGTTGTCCAGTCATCCTGGATTGAGTAGCTGTTGGCAGGCTGAGTGGACAGTTGTTTCAATAGTGTTTTACAAAGATGGTCACAGGCATCTGGGAGGGGCTGTTCAATAGCGGTGAAGCAAACTGAATGTCAAAAGTGTTAAACCCCACACATACAAGCCTTAATATTTGGTCTAATTTTCTTAAATGGCCATCTGTAGTTGGACTGTAGATGGCATTCCTAACTGGAAGCAAGATGTCTGGAATTGTTAAGCTATAGCTCTGCATCCCAGTGACTTGTTTAATTTGTTTTCAGAGGCAGAGGGACAAGATGTGCACTAGAGAGCAGTGGAGGTGATGAGGGGAGTGCCGTGTGAAGGTGGGTCAGCATGTGGTATCAGAGGGAAGATGTGACTGGTGGCTATGTGACTGCATAACGGTTTGTCTCTATTTCATTTTGAAGGTATGATATAACAAACAAAGCAGGATATTGGCACTAGAGGTGACTTGGGCAAGGTGAGCAGTGACTGGTTGGGCTGAAGTAGGAGTTGTTGTTCAGGTGTGGTGTTACTCAAGGTATAAGCATCCCCTTTTTTTTGTGTTCCACAGGTGGTACTGAAGTCTCACTGTGGTAACCTGTGAACAGCAGAGGCAGGTCAGTCAAGGTAAAGCAGCAGGAGACGGGAACCGCTGTAGGCGGGCTGTGGCTTTGGGGCAGTATTTCAGCATGTGCCTTCTGCTTTGTTTTTGTGCAGGTGCTGGACGCAGCCTTGGCAGCGGCGGTGAAGGGCAAAGCTGCCAGCTGACAGTGGTCTGAGAACGTGAGCCAGTTGTTGTTGGGCTTGGTGCCTTATAGCACAACATTACATGGGCAACCTGGTTAAGCATTAACCTTTTTTTGGTTTTGCAGGTACCATGCGGGCTGCCTTTTGGTATTGGATGAGCATTTGAGGTCAGCTGGAGTAGTAGCAAGGAGGAACATGGGGCCGGTGATTTCTCACAATCATTAACAGTGACTGTTTATTGTTATCTTGGGTACCACAGCAATGATGGCCATAGCGTCTGGCTCTGGAATAAGCAGGGACGCAGAACATTACGGCACATCTTCGAGAGGGGTTTTGTGGAAGAGCTCGCCATATGCTGATGTGATGCTTACTGCCTCCACTACTTGGGGTGGGGTTTTTTTAATTGCAGACAATGAAGAGGAACCTGGTGACTGTAGCAACACTGTAGTTAGCCGATGCATTTTTTTTTTTTCCACTGAGGATGGATTCAGCCCTCTGAAAGCTAAGTTGAGGGGGCAAGGTTGGGAACTGCAGGGAGGGGTTTTAAAGTTAGTGTAGTGGAGAGGGCTGTCCAGGAAGTCAGTCCCCTTTTTGGACAGGCAAAGGGAGCAGGGTTACTCTTCAGCAGTCCAGTAGCGTGTGCCAGGCAGGGCAGTTCCAGCCTGTATCTGTTGTGTAGTCTGTCTTGTGTGTCTTAGACCACCCTCAGGTCTTGATGTCCTCATACTTGTGTGCGCTCAAGGGGCACAGCATGCATCTCGGGCACTGTCGCTAGCATCTTGAACGCCCATATTCATCAGCATCGTGCCAATCGGGTGCCGCTTTTCTTGCATAACAAGCTTAAAGCATGCGTCGGTCATTCATCTCCAAAGTTTCCGCTGGGTCCTCCTTTGCGGCAGCCTTCCGGGCCGGGTGAGCCGCTCTGCTCTCTAGGCATCCCTTTGCACAGACTGGGACTTCTTCCCCGCATCCTGATGCTCTTAGGTCTTGAAGGCAGGCTTCTTAGGCGTCGATCATCTCGGTTCTGACAGAAACTTCTTGTGACAGGCCATTACATTCAACTCCTTCCGGGGTTGCCGTAGAGCCTCCTTGCATCGCTGCTGCAGGCCTGTAGGTCATCTTGCCCAACACTGCTTCTGGTCCCGGAATTGTGATTCTTGCCGAGAGCTTCTTGTCATCAGCAGGCATGTTAGTATCCTTCTTGAAAGGTTTGAGCAGAGCCCCCATCAATCCCCTCTTGTCTTGCAAGTATAGCTTAGGGCTTGCATTTGTCTGGCACGCACCGCATCGTAGATGTTTGAATGGTCATCTCTTGCAGTGTTGGGCTAGGTGGTGCCTGCAGCTCCACTGTTGAGAGCTCTGTCTGCACGGAGTTGTCTTTTGGGCTTTCATCCCCATGTCCTTAACAGTCTTAGGTCTTAAAGCCCAGCTTCTCATGCATCCTTTGTTCTGGTTTTGACGTGAGCTTTCTCTCGGGCCACAGCCATCGCGCCTCTTTCCTGGGGCTGCTCTAAAGCATCCGCACCTTTGCGGGGTCACAGGGTTTCTCTGCCGGCATCATCGTCTGTATGGGAGTCATCCTTGTCGCTTGCCATCTTCTTGTGTCTGTCATGTTTGTGGTGTCCATGCACAGCATTGCTGTGTGGTTGGAGCTGCCCTGCCCAGGGGTGTAGAAACACTAAAGATGTGGGTAGCATAGCTTTACAGTGGTGTGGTATTATGTTGACCTGCCCCGATAGTTCTGGAAAGCACCATATGGTCCATCTCTGGACAAGTAGCTGTAGATAGCTGGCACAGAGTTATTTTCATCATGTTTTCCAGGTGCCAGAGCTTGGACTCTGGCCTTCTGGGAGCAGCAGTTTCTGTGGCGGTCAAGTGAGTCAAAGCTTGCACGTGCCTTAGCTTGTATATGTGGGGCTCAATACCTGGGCTTTGGTTTTGTTCTTTACATGTATCTAGAAGGCATATACAGAAAGAAGACAGACCTTTTGTCTCGTCAAGCTGTCGGTCAGCATCCAGGTGAATTGCTTTATGCGGTTTGTTTGGGTTTTTTAGATGCGGAGCAATGAGCCACGTGCCAAAGGGCGATGGAAGAGGTGAGCAGAGTGCAGGTGAGCAGATGAAGGCAGGCTGGTATCCGATGTTTGAGAACTGGCGTGACTGTTAGTGGATCTTGACTAGCTTATTTGGTGTCTCGTAGGTCAGAATCAGTGTGAGGTGGGATATCCGCACCGGAGCGGTCCTTGGCAAGGTGAGACATGACCAGTGTGCTAAATCAGCAATTTACTGATGTGTCATAATACACACATAGCTAGAATCATTACCCTGTTGGTGTTTTGCAGGCGGCGGCCAGGCCTCAGCATGGCAGACTGAAGAGTCTGGCTCTGAGCAGCCTAGGTGAAGGAGCGGGAGAGAGGAAGTGCCATGAGCGGGCTGAGGACTTGGGTAGTATCTTGGCGCCGTGCTTTTTTCTCTGTGTTTTGGAGCCGTGAAGACACACAGCAATCAGTAGTCTGAGAAAAGGTAAGTGGCTCATTATGTGGTCTGGTTGGGCTCGAATCGCTGGGGATCACATGACTACTCGGTTGAGTGTTTGTCTTTGGTCTTTACGGGCACCGTGAGGGCTTTCCTCAAACAGCTGAGGATTTAAGTTGAGTCAGCAGAGGAGAGAGGAGCATCAGGGCAGGAACTGCAGAGCAGGTTATGGCTCCAGAGCAGGATGAGTGCTTTATCTCCTGGGTTCTCTCGCTTCTGTAGGATATGCCAGCTGCAACATCTGATTTTTGGGGGTGGGGGGGGGTGGGGAGAGCAGTGTGGCACTCCTGAGGAGTGTGTCATCGTGGCAGTCAATGCTAGCCGGCCTGTCAGTGACTAGCGGTGCTCTGTCTTGCAGGTGATTAAGAGGAACTAGTTACAGGAAGCGCTGCTGCAGAGCATGGATTCTGGACCCTGCCCTCTGAAGGGTAAGTGGTGAAAGCGGTGGATGGTGTGGGGCCGGGAGGGTGGTTTAACGACTGTTGCGGAGAGGGCTGTTTAGGCTCCGTTATGTCTGGGGGTGGATAGAGAGCCTGGGGTCCAACCCGCAGGATGTGAACTTTCTGGCCTATGTCTGTGTCCTAGCATCATTAGTGTTGTCTGCGTTCGGTCTCCTGTATGGTGCTTTCCGGGGGTCTCTACCGCCCCACAGGCTCTCGGCATTTGGCACCCACCTCAGTAGGTGTCTGTGGGTTCTCTAATGCCTCGCTGCTTTGGCGTAGAGCCCATTGAGCACTTCTCGTCTTGTGATCAGAGCTTAAAGCGCATTTTGCATCACAGAAGTTTCTGGAGGGTCGCCTTTGTGGAGGCGATCTGGGTTGCGATGACAGCTCTGCTCTGAGTTCTGTTTCCATAGAGAGCCCCTGCAGCATTTCATCCCTGCACCCTTACGGGTGTAGGTCTTAAAGCCTGGCATTGCATACATCAAATATTCCAGTTTTGTGTTGTGTTCCCGCACTCTGCATAGGTTTTGGCTACCGTCTGAGACCGCCTCACTTTGTGCTTTTTTTTGTGTCATATCGCTGTGTGTTTGGTCTCGTATCATGTCGTAACCCTCCGTGCTCGTATCGACCGCTGTTTGAGACACTGTTGCGTCGCCCGGCCCGGCATAACTTTTTTGTATTGCACGCTCTGTATTTGAATTCATATGGCCTCGCATCGCCACTTGTATTCTGTCGCTCCCCGTTTGAATTTTGCAACGCATCGTTTGGCTCGTACACTATGGCTTTGCACTAATTTCGACCGACCGCTCGAGTCTCTCTCGCATCGTATGGCCCTGCATCACGTTCTGCATCGTATCGTGCCACACTTGAACTTGTATGGCCTTGCGTCATAACTTGCTATGTAGTTGAATTTTGTAATGCATCGTTTGGCTCTGTATGGGTGTTTTACCATATCGCTCCGCACTCATATCGAGCACCGCTCAAGACTGTCTCGTGTCATACGGCTTCGTGTCGCACTTGTATTATATCGTTCCACATGTATATTGACTGTCCTTTGAGAGACTCTTGGCCCTGTGTTGTGTTTGGTCTTCCATTGCAGTGCTCTGTATTGTATTTTGCCTTGACTGTGATCTATGAGCATGTTGCATCGTACAGCATTGTATTTGCACACACATCGTACGGCTGACTTTATGTTGGTATCGTATGGCATTGCAGAGCCAGCATAGAGGGTTTAAGTGATGTTGAGGTCTCTGTGCATGTGGGTGGGAGTTGAGCAGAACAGTCAGTTCGTGAGGTAGCATGAGCAAAGTCTCTAAATTGGCAATGGTTTTCCTGATGTTTTTTTGCAGGCGCCTTGTAGCAAGCCTGTGGAAACAGTTGAGGAATTGAGGTCTGAGGAGCAGAGTGCAACAGGCATCAGAGCGGTCGGTCGCTTTAGGGCAGATTGCGCAGCTCTGGATTTTCAGGTGCCACAGAGGTCTCTGACTGTGAAGCGTTATCTTTGGAATCGGAGAGGAGCAGATGAGCAGAGCTGCGGAGCTTCGTTCTCTCACAGACAAAGCGTGCGTTCAACAGCTTTGTATTTTGTGTTTGCGAATGGCAGAGCGGCACGAAGCGATTAACGGCATCTTGCATTTAGTGACACGTCCGCTACCGAGGATGGCCATTGACAATGGACCGTGACCAGAGGCACCACGAAAGCAACGCGGTGCAGCAAAAATCCGCAGGTTGTGGAGACCGAGCGCGTCTAAACGTCAGCGTAATGGGAGGGTAGCTTGTGGGTGATCGGTCTCGTGTGGGCGGAGGGAGCGATACGCATCACGATGCATGTGCTGGCAAAACAGCTCTGGGATGAGTGGGAAGGGTTGTGTGAAATGTCTAGCGTGTGTTCATAAGCGTACCTTATCAAACATCTCGGTGTTTGTTTTGGCACTTGCATCCAATGTGCCTCGGGCATACTCGCATCCTAATGTGATTGCGGTAGCCATCAGTCACTCCTACACGGGCTTGAGTCATCGGTATAGCACCAATTGAGCGCATCTTTTTGTGGTGTGATGTAGAATCATGATGGTGTCGGTGTAGTTTAGCATAGTAGGTGCTTTTGGTCGGTGTCTTGTGGCTGTTGCTCGGGCTTTGCCATCAGCTGTCACGTCTGACTTTGAGAGGTTTTCCAGGGGTTTATTCCTAGCGGTGGGGTCGTCTTGGGTCTCCAGAGTATGGCATTCTTGCACGGCAGAGTCACGCCAGAGTTTGTGCCGAGCATCCTCGGCACCATTGTGCTTACCGTCAGGCTCTGTCTGTCGGCTTGGCATTAAGTCTCCCCTGTGTGGTATTCTAGCATCTTTAGGTAACGTTTGTGGAGCATGTATATGTGTATTTGAGGTGGAGCTGCATTGCCTCTGTGTAGTAACTCTTGTCAGGATGGAATAGTGAAAGCACAGGAGGTTAATGTGTCAATTAGCATGGCCCATTTGGGTGGAGGTCGTATGGCCTGCTTCTGGGGGCAGCCCGAAGCTATCGGCAAGCGGGCCATAGAGTCCTTCACGTAGCATTTTGCAGGAGGCATGGGGTGACGCGAGTCCCCAGAGCGTATTCTCGAGCCGATTGTGCCGGAGCGGACAATTAAAAGGGAAGAAGAGCAGCAGGGGCCCACCTAGGGAAGCGTCTTTCTCGGCTGCCGGTTACAAAGTCTGATGCTATAGAAACATGTGGAGCGGTGATGTCTAGAGGCATGTGGTGAGGCAGTTCCCGGCATGATTGGGGTGGACCCCCTAGATATGGGGTGATCTGCCATTGTGGCTGGTGGGTGGTGAAATGGATACGTTGGAGGTGGGGGGGGGGGTGGGGGGTGGGTCTAACCTGGTATGCGTGGCTTTTTTGTTTTAGGTCATATGTAATACAGACAGGAGATCAATTTTTTATAAAAAAAAAACCCAGCCAGGGGATTTTTTTTTTCCCCCGGCTGGGTTTTTTTTACCTCGGTCCCGGCTGCTCTGCGAGGCGACGTTCATCGCCAACATTTGGATGCAGGTTGCGCTCGGGCCGGGGTTTTTGCAGGCAGGGTGATCGGTTTTTGAGGCTCCCGGGAGCGGTGTTCCCGAGGAGCCCCGCAGACGTGGGCCACGGCTCATTGCGGCAGGCAGGTGGCGGAACAGACGAGCCGAGAGTCGGGGGTGGTTTGTGTGGTAGCCAAATGAGCGGTGTTTTGAATGTGTTTTAACAGTGTATGATTTCTGTTTGTATATGTTTTTTAATTTGTCCTTGCAGCTTGTAAGTGGAAGAGAGATATTTTTAGACATGTAGAGAATAAGCAAACTAGAATCCCAGCTGAGGTAATTCTTGGGGGGTTCAGGCTGAGGTTTTTGCAGGCAGGGTGACTTTTTTCAAGGCCCTCTGGGAATGCCGTTCCCGGGGAACGTTCCTCTGGAACGTGGTTGGTGCCCATCATTGCAGGACAGTATGTTGTTAAACTGCCGGTTGCGGTCGCAGGGTGTGGGGGGTCATCAGCCGTTATTGAAAAGGACCGGATTGTGAAGCAGGGAGGCCTAACTGTATTTTGTATTAGTAGCATTGTAAATTCTTTTGATGGGTGTTGTGGCTTGTGATGTAATGTTGTTTGTCAATTGTTGTTTTAGCAGGGCCCATCGGGATGAGCGGAACGGTCTCGCGCTCTGCCTGGGAATACCAATCGCGGTGACGTCGCCTCAGATGAAAACGGATGTCTGCAAAGCAACAGACAGAGTACCTAATGGGAATGAGAATCGTGCAAGCCGCTACATGAAGAATCGCAGGCACTAAAGCGTTGCAACTGCTATTAATGTAAGGATGAGTTTTTAGAGGGGGGGTGTGTGTGTGTATAAGAAGCACGAGTGGAAACTGAGTAAATGTTCAAGTAATTGCTACCCTTATGGTGAGGAAGAAAGTATTTTTAATCTTGGTAGTCCAAGTAAATTTTTGAGGTGAGGTGTAAATAATGCTGTTAAAGGCTTACTTGGAGTTAGTCATGGGTCAATGGAAACATAAAAAAAAAAATATTAACAGAACAACTCTAGGCAGTAAAGTATCCCAATCAAAATCAGTGTGGTAATGGAAAAAGGAAACGACAGTACAAAGCTAAGCGAGCGTCTGTCACGCACACAGGTAAATGGAGGTGCCGGGGAAAAAAAAAGGAGAATTTGTGCAAGCATAGGCAGCTCTCAATTGGGACTCCCAAAGTAATGGAAATGAAGTTTGTAGATGATTCTTTGAGCGAAAGAATTTCCTGCAGCTCTGGGAGAGTTGTCAACTGCTACACGTACCTCTAGATAGTGATATGTTAAAAGGAAGCATGTGCATTACTAGCTCTGTAAAGTAGATTTTCAGCAGCTGTGTGAAGTAGATTTTTGCAAATTTGCATAGTTTTAAAGAAATGTAGATGACTACTTGAGCATAACTGGTGTCCAAAGAAAACAGCACTGTTAGACAATAGCAGGATGGAATTACATCTGAGGAGAATGTCAAGCTTAGGCAGTAACGGTGGAATGTTAACAGCAGTGTATAAAATCACCTTAACTGCTGTGAGAGCTCCTAACGATAGTTGAAAGAGTACTTCTTAGATCCCCTGAGGTATGTAGAAAAATGTCCAATCAATAAAGATTAATTTGCTCTCTTGTGTTCTGTCCTTGATTTGTTTTTTGTCTGTCTCTGGCTTTTGTCTGTGTCTTTGTTGCCCTTGCATCTTTTTTGTTGGTCTTTCTCAGGCTTGTTTTTGTGTGTGTGTCTCTCTCATTTTTTGTTTTATAGTTTTGTCTTTGGGCTTTTTTGGTTTCTGTCATCTTGTCTTTGAGTTCACTTGGTTTGGTGTCTTGTCACTGATTTAGGGGACTTTTTTTGGTGTCCGTCTTTTGTCTTTGATGTCTACCTCAAACAAAACCATACATTAAAAACATGATTTAGCAGCAGTAGAAAATGGCACCTCCCTGGGACTAATTATTCACTTAAATGAAAATTAATTTAACCTCAACAAATTGCTCCCAGGGTGAGTGCCATTTTCTACTGCTGCACCAGACTTTTATTATTTTTAATTTTTTCTATACTGCCTAAGAAAAACAGCCTAGGTACACCCTATACTCCAGTTGGGAGTAATCCATAAGCAATCCACACCATACAATTATACATTACTCCCAACTGGAATACAGGGTAACCTCTAATTATGCAAATACATCACTTATGTATGCAAATGAGAGGTTTTTTTGCACACCCCAAAACCACTACTCCAGAACACCACACTACCACACAACAACACATGTCTGTACACTCCCAAACCACGACCTAACACCCTAGCTCCATCTCTCTGTACGACGGCCCACCCCAGCCAGCCGAGAGCTACGTCTCGACACCCCCAAAGCACTTCCGCGACCGCAAATGTCTGTCCAGCAGGCGCACCATGGGCCTCCGTAGCCCTCCCGGCGGACTGCTCGCTGGTACGGAAGTCCTCCGGGGCCCGGAAGTCCTCCGGGGCCCGGAAGTCCCGCTCTACCCGCCCCGGCGGACTGCTCACTGGTACGGAAGTCCTCCGGGGCCCGGAAGTCTCGCTCTGCCCGCCCCGGCGGACTGCTCGCTGGTACGGAAGTCCTCCGGGGCCCGGAAGTCTCGCTCTGCCCGCCCCGGCGGACTGCTCGCTGGTACGGAAGTCCTCCGGGGCCCGGAAGTCCCGCTCTGCCCGCCCCGGAGAGTTAGAACCTGAGGTTATATGGTTCCAGGCTAGGGTTTAGGGCATTAAGGATTAGGGTTAGGGCGCCATTAGGGTTAGGGCGTTAGGGTTTAGGGGCTTAAGGTTAGGGCTTTAGGGCTTAGGGGTTAGGGCATTAGGGTATAGGGTTAGAGGTTAGGGGGTTAGGGTTAGGGTTAGGACCGTTGGGTTAGGGTTAGGGCATTAGGGCTTGGGTTTAGGGTTAGGGGTTAGGGTTAGGGCTTAGGGGTTAGGGCATTAGGGTTAGGGGTTAGGGTTAGGGCGTTAGGGTTAGGGTCGTTAGGGTTAAGGGTTAGGGGTTAGGGTTTAGGGTTCGGGTTAGGGTTAGGGCATTAGGGTTAGGGGTTAGGGTTAGGGGTTAGGGTTAGGGTTAAGGTTTTGGGTTAGGGTTAGGGCATTAGGGTTAGGGGTTAGGGTTAGGGTATTAGGGTTAGGGGTTAGGGGTTAGGGTTAGGGGTTAGGGTTGGGGTTAGGGGTTAGGGTTAGGGGGTTAGGGTTAGGGGGTTAGGGTTAGGGTTTGGGTTAGGGGTTAGGGTTAGGGTTAGGTTAGGGTTAGGGTTAGGGTTAGTCACACCATTAGGGTTAGGGTTAGGGGTTAGGGTTAGGGGTTAGGGTTAGGGTTAGGGGGTTAGGGGGTTAGGGGGTTAGGGTTAGGGGGTTAGGGGGTTAGGGGGTTAGGGTTAGGGCTTAGGGTTAGGGTTAGGGCATTAGGGTTAGGGTTGGGGTTAGGGGTTAGGGTTAGGGGTTAGGGTTAGGGGTTAGGGTTAGGGGTTAGGGTTAGGGCTTAGGGGTTAGGGCTTAGGGGTTAGGGTTGGGGGTTAGGGTTAGGGTTAGGGGTTAGGGGTTAGGGTTAGGGGTTAGGGTTAGGGCCATTAGGGTTAG
>NW_028114165.1:0-128316 GCF_964289735.1 Phaethon aethereus | reverse complement strand
GGGGGCGCTTGCGGGCGCCCTTCGCTCTTCCGTCCCCCCCCACGCCTTCCGCCTTGTCCCGCCCCCCGAATGCCAGAGAGGGGAGCGCGGCCATTTCAGGAGCTTCCCCCCCCCACGGCTGCTGCGGCGGTGGCAGAGGAGCCGCTCTCCGTAGCGCTTGCCCCGGCACCCAGTGAACGGGCCTGCCGGGGCGGTGAGGATGGGCGAGGACGAACGAACCTTTCAGAACCGAACTGTTTTCCTCTCGATCCCAGGCAACCCCGGGAATCAAGCGCTGCGCCCGTTCCCCTACTCTCTTCCTAGCGAGTGGGGCCGAGACACATGCTCCGTCACCGCTTTCGAACTCGCCTGTTGCTTCAGGCTGGGAGGGCCGGGACAAAGGCCGCGGGCAGCGGGGCTACAACGGGCGGCGACGGCAAAAGCCCACCCGCGCCCCTCCCCCCGGCCACATCGAGAGCACGAAAGCAAGACACATGCGCCAACAGTGATGGAGGCTCTTCTCTTGAGGGCGTGGGTGGCTCTGAAAAGAGCCTTTGTGTTATAATAAAAGCGTAACCTATGCTAAGAATGGAATTTAGCCGCCGAAGCCGTAGAGGGTGCGTCCCTGGCGCTTGAGAGCGTAGACCACGTCCATGGCCGTGACCGTCTTCCTCTTGGCGTGCTCGGTGTAGGTGACGGCGTCCCGGATCACGTTCTCCAGGAAGACCTTCAGCACGCCGCGCGTCTCCTCGTAGATGAGCCCCGAGATGCGCTTCACGCCGCCGCGCCGAGCCAGGCGGCGGATGGCCGGCTTGGTGATGCCCTGGATGTTGTCGCGCAGCACCTTGCGGTGGCGCTTGGCGCCTCCCTTGCCGAGCCCCTTCCCGCCCTTGCCTCTGCCAGACATAGTCTCGCCCGTCTCAATCCCAAGGCTGTTTGGCGGTAGCGGCTGCCAGGGCCGCTCTATATTGCCAGCGGTCCGACCTGGTTGAGGACTGCGACGGGGCAGGGCAAGGGCGGGCTCTTCTCCGCGCCCTTCCCCCTGCGGGCAGGCACGTTCGCACCGCCATCGTCTCCGACAGGCGGCCGGGGCGGGCGGCGCGGTGCCGGCCCCAGCCCCGGGAGACAGCCGGCCCCGCCGCCGGCGCGGCCTGGGCGCCGCGGGGGAGGATGCCCGAGGGGGACACCCTCCTTCCCGCCGCGCACGGCCCGGCTTCCCGGTCCCGTCGTTGCGGCGCCCGGTGCCAGTGGGGGAGCGGGGGCCCCGCCGGCCGCGGGTCTGCAGCAAAATCCAGCCAATGGGGGCGGCGGGCCCGGGCGCGCCGCTTCCCGCCCGCGCGGTGCCGCCCCGCCCGCTCGCGCCCCGCCGCCGCCATTTCGCGGCGCTCCATCAAAGGCCCGCGCTGTTTTTGGCGGGACTCGGAGGCTGTGGTTGTGGCTTCTGGTCAGTCGATTTTTTTCGGCATTTTGGAGGTGACTGGGGGGTAACATTCCCCACTGGCATAGTCCGTTCTCTCGGGTGTAATCTCAGGCCTGTAGTAGTGCTGGCATGCTGGGTTAGCGGCTTTATCCTTTCGGGAGGGGGTGGTTTTTGCCGGGACTCGGTTGTCTCTACGGGTCCATGGCGTGGGAGCTGTGGCGGTGCTTCCCAGGGGCATGACCGTGTAGGAAGCTCTCAAACCTTGCGAGCGCACACACACTGTTTTACTTTTTTTTTTTTTGTCTGACAACATTTACATTTACCGTATATATATATATTTGAAGGTATTTTTACGTTGCTTTTGAAGGATCACCAAATAAATGCTATTGCAAACATTAACTCTTTACCATACCTTTCTTGTCAGGAGTTTTTTCCTGGTTAATTATATCAGTGTGTAATACACGCGGTTTTTTATGTTCGGTGGGCCAGGTATTTGTTGTTTTGTTTCATCCTCCCTATGTTTTCCCTGTTTTCTAATGGGTCCCCATTACTATAACGCTTCCTCAGCGTGACAAGGTTTTGCTTGGTAATTTCACAGCTCTTTCCCTTTGAGCTGTTACATTTTTTTCATTGTTTGTTGTCTTGCATTCTTTTTTCTTGAAATAATTTTCTCTGTCTTTGGGGCTTGGGGCACGTTTTGGAATGTTTTTTTCTCTCTGTGTCTCTGTAGCCTTATAGTATGTATGTTACTTAATTTGGCTTATGTTTGGCCACCATTTTCATAAGTCTATTCTCATGCGTAGATAGCCAGCTTTGAAGTGCTTATATTGGCCTTTATAAGTATCACCTGATTTAGTTGTACAGAAATAGCAGACACATTTATCTTTGTGCATCATCTTTGTAGATGAAGCTCCTCAGTTTGCATTAGAATCACTGTGTCTTTGCACACTATTTATCAGTTCACTTACTGTTTGAGAAAAAAAGAGAATTGATATGCAGCCTTTTTTTCGTTCCCTTTTATGGGTTACAACATTAATAGAATGCAACAGAGAGTTCAGTAAAGCTTCTGCATAACTATAAAGTGTATTCTTCACGGCCTGTTACTTCTCTCCGTATTTAATATTGTACACCTCTTCCCTGGCAGCGATTAGTGTGGTTTTCACTATCTTTGTCTGGAGTCAAAGGACCTCTTTTCTTCTCTTCAGGACTGCTGAAAGAATTATTTTTCCTTTCACATCTGGCACATTTGTTTTTAATTATGTAATTTTTTGCACATCTTTTCTATAGCTTTGCTTTCATTTCACCTATTGACTTTAAATGGTGTAGATGTTAGTATTCTTGTAGTTTATCCACTTCAACAATTTATTCTCTTCATGTGGTTTAGTCAGAACAGGTATTACACCTTACAAGCTGGCCTATTCACCTCCCATGCCTAGTGTTGATTGGCACTTTGTCAAAAAGTTGCAATCTCTTTTAGCATCTGCTTCTTGCTTTTTTTCAGTTCACTAGATCTCTTTCTGTGGCATTTATTGTGCAGTTAATATATTTTTACATGAAATTTAACCTGTGCTTATTTTTGCATATTTTCTTGATCGTCTCTATGTTAGGCTTCCTTAAATAACCAGCTTTTCATACTTATCCAGGGCCCACTGCTTCTTAAGAGTGACAACCCAACTAACAAACTGAAACAGCTAAGTATGTAATTTCTTCCTGACTTAAGCAATAGCTTAGCTTTAAAAAGGATAAAAAACACAGATGGTCTGAAGCGTGAATTTTTATTGTGACTGATTTTTCACAGAATCTTTGTAGATAATGATAGCAATGTACAGGCACATGGAATAGATTGCTGTATTACAGTGTGCTTGGGTTATTTGAGGAAATATTGTTCCATATTTCATTATTGTTAAAGTCAAGTTATACTTACCCAATTTTATCTTTTCCACACCAAACAACAGAGAGTTTAATTTTCTTGGTTTTCTTTTAACGTAATGTATATGTGTGGTATCTTTCTAAACTTTCCACTGGCAGCTGTAGCTATAAAATAACAGTGTGTCTACTATTGAAGTGTTGGGGCACTCCTGAAAATAGACAAAATTAAACCAAAAGGCGTGTCATACATCCTGTTTACAGGAGCTCAAACCTTTCAGTGTTCTGGAAAAGAAGGCAGGAGCTCCCAGCAATCTGCACTGCTGGAATTCTTAAGTAATACTTCATTTCCTAGTATGACATTTTGGTCTCATATTTTATGGCCAGTGATCATCCTTCACTCCTGGTGGTTCATTTACGTAGATTTTATAACTCAGAACCAACAAGTAAGTATATGAACTACCCATTAATTTTTTTGTAATTTAACTTTTCCCATTAATCAAGACACTATGGGGAGCGTGAAAAGTTGTCTTTCTCTTCCTGATCAGGCAGCGTTAGTTGGAAGAGCCTTGAGCTGTCTCCCATGATGTAAGAAGGCAGCCAGGGGACACTGGAGTGAAGGAGCAGGTTAGGTGATGGCAGGAATGAGTGAGAAAGCAACTCTACTCATATTCCCACTCTAGATACGTCATAGCAGATGATAGCACTCCTCTTCCCTTCTTCACCTGATTTCAGTCTCCCATCCTGCCATTCCTGATAATGGTCCTGACCTTCCCAAAAGACAACTGTCCCCTTGAAGAGGCTTTGAATAATGTGAATTTCAAAATTTGTTTTCTTTCC
This sequence comes from Phaethon aethereus, assembly GCF_964289735.1. Taxonomy (NCBI): domain Eukaryota; kingdom Metazoa; phylum Chordata; class Aves; order Phaethontiformes; family Phaethontidae; genus Phaethon; species Phaethon aethereus. The sequence goes on along the minus strand of NW_028114165.1, from coordinate 124,211 downwards.
AGTGATGTACTTTTTTTTGGGGTTTTGAGGACAAGTGTTTAGTTGTTATCTGAGCTGCTGATCTCTCAGTAGATCTGCCAGCATATGTATTTTCAGTTCATTAGGAGAATTAATATCAACTTAGAAGGTCGATGTGGCGTGTTTTTTAAAGCAGCCAAAAGTATTGTGATTGAAATGTTACAATTTCGAGATAAAGATTTGCTTCACCTCCTAAAGCAGTAACTTGTGATAAATGTGCTGTTTTACTTGTGTGAGAAATTCATGAGGGAAAGGAATAAAACTGCATCACATTCTCAGAGAAATGTAAGTGTTCTCAGAGCATAATCATAGGAAATTTAGAAGTCCAGGTAAACAGAGATATCTATTTTTGCCTACAGTAACAATCAACATGACAAAAATATCACAGAAATTGTCTAATGCAATGCAAATTAAAGAAATTATTGTTGTAAGTTGCATCACAAGTTGTTAGTTAAAGCACAAGCAAAATAAATACTCCGTGCATCCTACTCATATGGAGACTCCAAGCTGTCAGTCTCTGCCCAGGCCATCAAACCTACACCTCTGCACAAGCCATCTGTGAAGAAACTGAAGGCGGGTTCATCATCAGGAATGGTGGTTATTCCCTCAATATAAAGAAGAATCACACATTTTGCACCTGACAGCTCAATATGCCCCTAAACTACTGCTGGACTGTCTGAGTTCTGGTCAGCTCAACGCTAGTTTCCATTCTCATTCACCTGGACTAACCTGATGGACCTGGCACCTGGACTGACTGCTCACCATGGGTCTGTCTGCCCCAGGGCACAGCAAGATTTCTTCTCCGGTGTGCGTTTGCCTCTGGGCTCTACCTGCAACTGTGTGTTGAAGCCCCTGCTGGTGCATTCAAAGTCGCTTTCCTCCAGGTGGAAGTTGGAAACCTTGTGCAGTGTGGATCATGGCAGCTCCTACCCCAGGAACAGTGGGGTCCATCACTGGCAGAGCTTTATAAACCTCACTAAAATAGTATATGTATTTATTAATTACTGATGTTTAAAAGTGTTACCTTTTCATGCATTTGTATGTTTATGCAGTAACCCTCAATAGCCCTTGCTGCTTATCCCTAAACTCGCAGAGATGGGCAAGGGATAGGTCAGGCTGAAAGAAAAAAAAACCAAAACACATAGGAGAAAGTTACAAAGTCCTTTACAAGGTAATGACCTATTTTTTCCTCTGTTTTTCAATGTATAGTAATTAAATATTAATCTTACTAGTATTATCATGATAATGATTATCCTATTCTGCTGCTGTTCTGTACGATACTGTCCTTTTACACGTCCAACGTGTTATATGTGCATGTGTACGCACAAATGCACACATCTAGTATGAAATTTTCTGTTGAAACCTCCACCACATAAAAAAGCATTAGGGCTGCTCTGATGCAGCTGCGAGGTCTTTTGTCAGTTGGCAGTCTGTATACACAGTGAGTGCCTAGGACTAGCAATTAATGGGAACCTCACAGCCTATAGAGGCATGTGGACTTGGACTTCTAGATCATAATGGATGGTGGCAAATCAAACCATCCTTTTAGTGATAAACAAAATCTCCATTTCCTTGACCTGCAACAGTGCTCTTGCCATGACCTTTACAGCATAGACATTTTGGGCTCTCCAAGCTTTAGGTGTTTTGGATGTCATTAAACAAAAATCAACTTCAGCCTTCACATTGATTCACTTTTTTTTGACCATAGTTTTCATTTTCACTGCCTGTCCTCCTGCCCCTGATCCCTGACTCAATCTTCAGAACTGTCTCACCACCATCTTCCACCTTCACTGCACCCTCCAGGTTGATCCTAAGAAAAAAAAAACCCTCCCACAACAGAAAACAATAAATAAATAGTCTGTTCAATGGTCAGAAGTACTAAAATTAAAATAATATCAATGTCAAGAATTACCAAAAGATGAACAGAGCGCAAAACAGAGAATATTGCATCTTTGTACCATTGTAGCATTGTATGAAATAGTTGCACCTTGAGTATTGTGCACATTTCTGGCCTCTAAATCAAAAAAAGATGTAGTGCAACTGGAAAAGAAAGTGCTGAGAAGTAATAAAGGTCTAAAATGGCTTCACAACTAAGGATACTAGGACGCTTTTGGAACAGAGAAAACTACCAGGTGAAGATGTTCTCACTTTCTTTACTATCTATAATGTCAGTGGCTAAATCTATCAAATTTAATGAGGTCAAATCTAATTATATAATTAGTTACCAACCAAAAGGTTACTGAGGCCAGAAAAACTGCCTGAATATCATAGGTGGTTTCCTTAGTAAATGGAGTCCTTACATCCATAGACTTTTTCAAGATGATAGAGAAGAGCAGAAGATGGGTGAAAAGGTGAGGACGAAGCCATCTCTCATCTCTGTAGAAAGGAATTCTGGAGAATACAGCTGTTTGCATAACTGTGAGCACTTACTAACACTGGTGTTAAATAGTTCTTATCTCTTAAAGACTTCTACACTGATCCCTCGTGGTATCAACTGCCATTCAATTACATGCCTTTGTTGAGGATCAATTTTGTTTTTCTCATAAGGTCAAAAAAAGTCCCCAAAAAACAGTCCCCCAAAACTGACACACATGCACCTCCCAAAGCTTCTATTCACTTAACTGATTCTGTTGTTTTTTTGTTTGTTTTTTTTTCCCCCACAGGGATTCCAAGTTACTTAGTGTCCTGGCTTGTATAGATATTTGCATGGTTCTCTCACAAACTACTTGCGGAGGCAAAAGAGGAAGTTCCACGTCAGGAAAAAGCTGCAGCATCTGTAGGAAGAGGGAAGGATTTGTGTGGGTTTTTTTTTAATCCCTCCCCACGCATCAAGAGCAGTATCATTCATGTGCAGAGTGCAGAGACATGAAATAATCGAATTCTTAAAGAGGTGTTGTATAGAAATGCCATCTGCAGAGGAGAAAGGTTTGTCCGCATCAGCCTAGTTAGTATGGTAGGGTTGTTTCTGTACCATGCAGGCATGCCTCATGTTTTCTAGAACAGAATGAACAAGGGGGGAAATGCTATAATGATCATGGGCTCTTACAGAAGTAGTTTATCAAGCAGGATGGTCTGTTGCTCTCTCAGCAGTGAAGTTTGCAGAATCAAAATAACACTTTCTAGCAAAGCAAGCTGGAGCCCAACTCCCTCTTGGGGTTTTTTTATGTGTTTTTTTGGTTTTTTTTTTTTGTTTTTTTTTTTTTTTACCCTGTGGCCAGCAGCCACAGTATAAATAGAGCATAGTTCGAATAAAACCAACACTCGATGCAAGAAACACTGGAGGCATTAAAAAAACGGCAAAACCCTGGTTTTAGCAGCAGCCAGGGTGGGGTGCTCACCACCTCACGGCGCTGCCGTGCGGCAGATTCACCTTCCGCGCCTGCGGATCAACCGAATGGAAGCGACTCGGGGAGGAGAGGGGAAGGAGGGCAAAGAACAGGAGGAGGAGGAAGAGGGAAGGAGGGAGGCTTCTTCCCGGGTGGGATTGGTCAGGAATTGCTGCAGCGGGGCCGGGAGGGGGCGGGGGGGAAATCCCCCCAACCGATCGATCCCCCCCGTTACTCAGCTGTGCCACAGTAATGCCCGGGAGATTCTCAGGAGATGCGAAGAGAAAGACGTCCAAGGAATTACCTGCGGTTTACGGCAATCTGCTATTTTGTTGGTATTATATACACTTTTATTGTGTATATATTGCATTTATTGTTACCTGCAAACGCAGGTTTCTGCTGCCTTTCTACAACTATAGTGCAATTGGCTTTCAGACTTCCATTCAAATTTCCTGAATGTCAGCATCAGTGCCTCTGAAGCTGTGTGAATGGAGACATGTGAGTTTCTTCCACATTCTTACCAATGCCTGAACTGATCCTGTACTGTCTGAGAGAAATAAACAATAATAGCAATAACTTTTTTTTAAACTTCATTTGGTGAAGTAGGTCTGTTAAGTGAATACGAAAAGTAAATTACTGATATTATTTAAAAGGTTTCTATACATTACACCAGATTTGTAAGATATTCCTACATTTTCATATTTTGGTTTGCTATGTACAGTTGCAGCAAGCTGCTAGAGGAACTAAAAATTTGAATGGATTTGAGAATAATTTATGAAAAGACCTATAAATGTTTAACCCTTGCATAGACTGTGTCACGTAAGTGTTCAAATGAGTTTTACAAAGAGCCCACAGTGGATATGGAGATATCCTTGGTAGCAGACAATTAATTCCATTCACTTTTGTTGGCCTAGGCAAATACTGTAACTTGTCTTTTTTTTTTTTTAAATATGCTTGCTGAAAGGCAAGAGGAAAAAAATTTTAAAAATTAAAATCACATCTTCCTCTAAGACTGTGGAAGACTGCTTAGTACCAAGGGAGTTTGAACAATGTCTTTATCCAGTCCATAACCTGGTCATTAGAGAGCAATCAAGCACAGTCCTTTTTAAGAAAAACATGAATAACATTCTTTGGGAGCAAGCTATCTGAGAGATTGCACTACCTATGCTATAGCTAGTACTTTAAAGCATAAGGACATATTTTGTGTGGACTTAAAGGTCAAAAGTAATTTAGGTCTTCCATGACACTAAACGTTTTTTCATGACCACCAGCATCTGTGATGCACAGTTCTTAAATCTAAATCCTTCCCCCGTCAGAGAAAACTGCTTGAGAATTTAGGCTGTCTGAATAGGTGGAAAGTAATTTGGGAAGGGGTCCAGATTCATTAGATATTCTGTATCTGCAATGAAATAAAATACTTATGCTTTTAAAGAAAGCTAACTCTCATGTCGCACAAGTAAATAGGCGATATAGTCCATTTCTCTCTTCTATATTCATAAATACAGAACTTTTATTTATCTGTGGCATGCAGACAGAAAATATGTTCATTTATAACAAGCATAGTTACATGAGGTAGAAGAATATATTGCCTTTCTACGTTAAATGTGAGCGGCTGGTCAGGAGAAACAAGGATGCGCCATAATTGTAGGAAAATATTCCAGTCATATTTTAACTGAAGAAAAAGAGGCTTTGATACACACAACTCAGTTTGCCTGTACTAACACAAACATTCTAAAAAATATCGTGAAAATACTGTTGGTACAGAAAACAGAACATTAGTCATAAAGTGCTATGAGAGGAAACTGAGCTCTTTATATGCACCATCTCAAGGGAGAAACATTGCTAGAAAGGCAGAGAACAAAACGGTAAATGTTGTGATTTACCATTGCTGCGTGTAACTAGTTTCTAACAAAAAAGATAATAGAAAAAAATACTTTTGATTTCAATCTGTCCATATCTCATTTGAAAATAAAAACGTTAGAATACTTGTATTTACGTGATTTTTCAAACATCAATGGGGAAAAAACCCTCCTTTCATAATTTTTAAGAGAAGCTAAACAGACCCACTGCCTTCTCTGGCACTTCAGTGTGAGCATTGGTCCTGAAAAGAGAGAAACGCTCCCTCCTCACAGAATGTTTCTGAGGGCAAAAATGAAACCCGGAGGTCTCTGTTTCAAAACGGGATTTTCAAACGGCCCAGTCAGGACCTTCTACAAATCAGTCCTCTGCTTTAGACCCATTCAATCTCTTTCCCTCACACTTAATATCCACCAATAAGTTACTTTGCTTAATAAACTACATAAAAGAAACTGAGATTATCAAATAAAAAATAACCCTCAGATGTTTTAAACCTTGTTCTAAGCCTCAGATTTCATCGTGGCTACTAATAAAGTCCATCTCCGGATAGTAGATGATCAATACCTAATACTATTTTTTTCAACAAGATTAATTGGGGGGGGGGAAAGTCCTCTGCCTGTTTCGGGAAAAAGAAAAAAAAATACTCAAACCAAACTTAACTTGAAAATTGTGGAAGAAGCAAGTATTGTTTAAAACCAGCCCTGCGATTTTAATCTTGTTTCCAAGCAACACTGCAGCCCGGCACTCGTCTGCGTTACCTCCCTCTGCTTGAAAAACATTTTCCATTAACACATTGCCACAATGACTCACTCCTCTGCCTCCTGAGGGAGGACACTGCAAAAGGCAGCACAGTTTTCCTCCCCCTATTTCTCGAGGCGCACTTTTAAAGAACAAAGAGCCCCACCTCCCCACCCCCCCCCCCTCCACCCCCGGCTGCCGCCTTCGGAGGCTCCCAGCGGTGCATTCCTGCCTCCCCTTCGGGCAGTTTTATCTTATCTTTATTTTTTAGACCACTAGTGAATGACAAAGCAATTAAAGCCTGTTTTATCTACATCTGCCTAACAAAGGGGGGAAGGCGGTGTCGCTTACAGTGGAAGGAGGGGAAAAAAAAAAAGGGATTTGTTTTGAGGAAGCAGAGAGGGGAGAGAAGCCTTCGCGGTCTTCCAGCGGGGCGGGCTCCCCGAGGCACCAATAGCGGAGAGGCTTCTCCCTATAAATACTAATTTCTTTATATCCTCCCGACACCCCACCCCTCCTTTTTGAAGTTTGTCTCTGCCCATGTCCGAGGCTCTGCCCGCCGCTCCAGCCCCCACCTCCAAGGAGCTGAAGACGGCTCCAGAGCCCGCGGGGCCCCGGCGCCACCGAGCTGATCCCTAAGGCCGTGACTGTGTCTCCAAGGAGCGCAAGAGCCCTAAAAACGCGATTAAGGTTGTCAAGCCCGAAAAGGCGGCGCTGAAGAGCGCTGCGTAGCCGAGGGAGGCGGCGCCCAGGAGGTGATACTGTGAAAGGAAGCTTTTGCAGATAAATTCAACAGCAATTTCAAAAGCCACCTACGCTTCAGAAGGAAAAGGAATGAAACATCAATTCAAGTCTAGGCTGGTACACGATGATCCCCTGCCGTGCGTATATGAGACTTTCCGTCGCGCTTCTATACGACCTCACACGCTATGGAAACGTAAGCTTTAGCCTATTTTGTTTCAACTCGTGATCCTCCATTGTGACTTCTACCTCCACCTCTCATCACTCAGAACAGCTCACGCTGTCCTTTGGAAACAGTGCCGGGCTAGTTACGGGGCAGCATCCCAGTGAAATACTTACAATACTGTCACTAGTGCCAGAAAGCCGTGTAACGGCAAACAAGCAAGGGAACAAACAAAACAAACACCACAATTAATGATGCAGAAGGCGCTGGGACGAAAACGCGAAACGGGAGCGACCGCACCCGCACCGGGAGGAAACCCCGCCCCAGGTTTGAAAATCGCGCGCTCACCTCGGATTGGCCGGCGGCGGCCCCACCCCTCGCCGCCCGTGGGTTCAGAAACCCCCTCCCTCCTTCCCCCGCCACAGCCCACCCCTGCCGGGATTAACGGTGCTTCCTCCCACGGAAACCATGGGGCGCGAGGCACCGAGCCCGCCCTTGCCGTGTTCTCATTTACTCTCCTTGCAACATGCCGCGGTGACTGATCTCAAACCTAAATGCTGCCTTTTATTGATTTTTCAAAAAAGTGGAGCAGAGAGACATTTACATTACCTTCTTGGAGAAAGGCAGACTTACGCCGAACAGCAAAACAAAATTGAAGCTATATACACAATATATGCTTCAGAAAAGGCTTCTCGACATGCAAAGTTTCTAGATATATTAAGACACATTGTTTCCAGAAAAGCGACTATTTGGAGGCTCAGGTATTCCTGCTCTTTCAAGGAACATGTGGGTGGCTCTGAAAAGAGCCTTTGGGTTGTTTGTTGAGAAGTTTTACTTGGCCTTAGCCTTGTGGCTGTCGGTCTTCTTGGGCAGCAGCACGGCCTGGATGTTGGGCAGCACCCCACCCTGCGCGATCGTCACCTTGCCCAGCAGCTTGTTGAGCTCCTCGTCGTTGCGGATGGCCAGCTGCAGGTGGCGGGGGATGATGCGCGTCTTCTTGTTGTCGCGGGCCGCGTTGCCCGCCAGCTCCAGGATCTCGGCCGTCAGGTACTCCAGCACGGCCGCCAGGTACACCGGGGCGCCGGCGCCCACCCGCTCCGCGTAGTTGCCCTTGCGCAGCAGCCGGTGCACGCGGCCCACGGGGAACTGCAGCCCGGCCCGCGACGAGCGCGACTTGGCCTTGGCGCGCGCCTTCCCGCCCTGCTTCCCGCGGCCTGACATGCTTTGGATCAAAGTTTAAAAAAAAAAAAACTACGCGAAAAACAAAAAAGCTGCGAAAACAGAAGAAATGCAGTGAGAGCCGCCACCCTGCCTTTTTATCCCTTCCTTCTGGGGTTCGGTGAGAATTCTGATTGGAGGAGGCTGCGATTGTAAAGTTAGCCAATAGGAAGACAGATGAAAAAATGACCAATCGAAGGTTCTGGTCCGTTTGACGTCATGAACCCGGATTGTCCAATAGATAAGAACAGCCTTGAGTCATCTCATTTGCATGCCGTCCCTATAAATACGGGGGTCGCCGCTATTGTATTTACGTCGTTCCTGCGGTAGACAGGTAGTGAGAGACTTGTAAAATGCCGGAACCAGCTAAATCTGCTCCTGCCCCGAAGAAAGGCTCCAAGAAAGCCGTCACCAAGACGCAGAAGAAGGGTGACAAGAAACGTAGAAAGACTAGGAAGGAGAGCTACTCGATCTACGTGTACAAGGTACTGAAGCAGGTGCACCCCGACACGGGCATCTCGTCCAAGGCCATGGGCATCATGAACTCCTTCGTCAATGACATCTTCGAGCGCATTGCCGGCGAGGCCTCTCGCCTGGCGCACTACAACAAGCGCTCCACCATCACCTCGCGGGAGATCCAGACGGCCGTGCGGCTCCTGCTGCCGGGTGAGTTGGCCAAGCACGCCGTGTCCGAGGGCACCAAGGCTGTCACCAAGTACACCAGCTCCAAGTAGAGCGTCTCGGATCGTCAGTTTTAACCCAAAGGCTCTTTTAAGAGCCACCCACATATTCAGTAAAAGAGTCGTTCACACTGGTTCGGTTCGGTGAGTGGTACTTGCATTTAGCACTGTTTTCGTTCCCAGACTAGCACATACTGTTGAACAGTAGGAAAAATGTTATGTTAAAGTGCCGGGAATGATTTAGGTTATCTTGTATATGTCCTACTCCGACGGTTCATAGGGCAGGTCTATTAAAAGAATGTTAAGCACCTAATCATGTTTTAAAGGTATTAAAGTTTTCCTCGTTTTAATAATCTCCGCTCTAGTTTTTGAGCAAGTACAGAAAAATCTACACCGTGGTGTTTAGAGTGTTTTGGTTTTTTTTCCCCTGCCGGTCCGACATGAAATAAATAACTTTTTTTTTTTAAATAATAATAACAGACTTATTCCAATGCAGTTTATACCTTATCTAATAAAATGTCGCTGTCCCCTTTAAACGTTAGCCGTCATTCTCAAACGATTTGGCCGCAAGCCAGGGCGGCTTGTTTACTCGGAGAGCTCTATAAGGATTACTCTGTATCCATGATGTTTATGAGACAACATTTCATGGAATTTTTTCATGCCATACACAGCTGAAGTGAAATTGTATAGGGAAAAGTATAACTTCTTTAGTCCCAGAGATTTCGTATGGAAGTGGCGTGGGTTTTTTGTTGTCTTTGATGGAGAGTAAGCGCGGGAGAATAGAGGTTCCTTATAGCTCCTAAGTGACAACGTAATGGGAAAATACAAATGAAAAACGAGGGATGCGAAAAAGAAAAAAGGTGGAGAGCGCTTTATCGAGGTATTGCAGGATGTGCAGGGAAGGGGTTTTTTTTTTCCAAAAAAGACTTTTGCGAGGGGGCTGAAATCCTGACTGCCCGCGACAGAGGCGTCGATAAAAGCGTCTGTTGCGGAGCCAGAGTTAGAACTCCGCGTCCACCGGCAGGTTACAGCCGTGGCAGAGCGCCCAGCCGCCGCCGGCTGCGCTCAGCGGGGCAGAGCTAGGGAATAAGTGAAGGGGGAGCGTCGTCGCCTCCCGCGGGAGAAGGGGACTGCAGAGCGGGTAAGGTGCTTGTTCCTCCCCACTAACCCCCGCCGAATGGCGGGCTTTTCAAATCCTTCCTCTTGTCCAATGGCGTTGGCGCCTTCCCCCCAGCCAATCACAGGGCGGTGCTGGCTATAAATAGCTGGCCCCGGGGTTGCTTTCTGCACAGACGCTCGTTGCTCAGCGCGGCGCAGCTCTTCTGAGGAAGATGGCGCGCACGAAGCAGACGGCGCGTAAGTCGACGGGCGGGAAGGCGCCCCGCAAGCAGCTGGCCACCAAGGCGGCCCGCAAGAGCGCGCCGGCCACGGGCGGCGTGAAGAAGCCGCACCGCTACCGGCCCGGCACGGTGGCGCTGCGCGAGATCCGGCGCTACCAGAAGTCGACGGAGCTGCTGATCCGCAAGCTGCCCTTCCAGCGCCTGGTGCGCGAGATCGCGCAGGACTTCAAGACCGACCTGCGCTTCCAGAGCTCGGCCGTGATGGCGCTGCAGGAGGCGAGCGAGGCCTACCTGGTGGGGCTCTTCGAGGACACCAACCTCTGTGCCATCCACGCCAAGCGCGTCACCATCATGCCCAAGGACATCCAGCTGGCCCGCCGCATCCGCGGCGAGCGCGCTTAAGCTTCTAGCAAACGAATCTTTCAAATTATCGAAAACCCAAAGGCTCTTTTAAGAGCCACCACATAGCCACTAAAGAGAGCTGTAAACTCTTAGCTCTGTGTAGGGAGCGATGCGTTTCCCTATGCTTTTTGCGTAGTTTTACAGTGACCAAGAGCCCGTATCTCGTCAAGTAACAATGTACGAGTCACGCTTCAGCGGGCATCCTGACGGCAGCAAAACAATAAGCTGTGGTAAGTCCCTGTTGAGGTGATAGCGCTAGGAGAAATCTGTTTAGGGTTAAAATTACTTTCTCTACGTTATTTTTTTTTCGGAGACCTTACATTTTATCTGGGAAAACGTCATAATCATGGGTTTCCTTTTCTGAAGGAGAAGATACCCAACTCTAAACAATTGGGTTTTTTTCTTGACTTTTTCTTTTCTGTGTGTCTTAAAAGCATTCGTGCAAACTCTGAGCTCGTAAAGGTGGGTCTTCACAAACTGCGTTCTCGATTAGAAGAGATGTATTCAGAGGCAATTGTATTGTAAATGCCTCTTGGTATGCTGCGTTTACTTTTTGTTCTTACAGTAACAATATTCCGGTTTATTGTCTCGACAGAAATAATTTCCAAATCCTTATTTTTAATTTTTTTTAGGAGAAAGGGGGGCAGGTAGCAAGCTTTTTTGTCTCTGAAGGCGCAAGAAGCCCTTCCCTCCTTTCCAGGAAAGGTCGGTCGTTTCCTCAGTGCTTTATCACTAGTGGTCTGACTGTCCATGTCATGAGCAACATCCCCCGGGCACCTTCAGCCCTTCTCAAGCACTTCTAGTGGGGTAAATGTTGTATTTCCAGAGAGAGCTGGGGGTGGGGCGGTTGCACAGGATAATCTCTGCGAGTCCCGCTTTCGAAGGAGGTGTGTGTTTTGCCGGTGTCTTCTCTGGGACACCCTCGTGGCATCCTTGATGGTTCTGGGTATCCAGTGTGAATGATTAGAAATGCTTATTTGGATCAATTTTTCTCCATCTGTTTTTAGGCTCCCGGAAATATTTGCTGAATTGAGCACAGAGGAAGCTTTTTCTAAGGAGTATTAGTGATTTAAAAACTTGACATCGCGTCCAGAATTATTGTTAAATGGAGAATCTTCCCCACCCGTTGCATTCAGTGATTTTTATGAACCTACCTGGAAAACGGGGTTTTCCCCTGATTCTCAGTTCAGCTGCATAACTCTACTCAGTAGATCTGTAGCTGGTGCCTGGAAAATGTAGATTACCAAAATTATCTCTGACTTTCCTTCACCCTTCAATTTATTTTTTTATAATGCAGTCCGTTTTATCTTAATTTAGGGAGCTTGCCGTTACATTGAAGTATTAGAAATATTTTCGTCTTGGTTTTTCCACGCTACAAATAAGTAGCTGTGCCTTTAAGAAGCGGTGGGATTGAGTTGAATATAGCCCACGTTTTAATCTCGGAAACAGAGAGCCAGGGAGAATTGTTTAGACGAAATATTTATTTCGGAAAGCCTAAAACTGCAAGACTCTTGGTTTTCTGTTTAGTGCTGATATGCTTCACTTTAGGAAATCTTCCTTTCTCTGTGTCAGGGACTGAGACTCTGCAGCAAAATCTGACCAATCCAGTGCCTCGACACACCATTTTCTGTTCCTTGTTTTTCTCACTTTCAGCCATTTTCTGTTACTTAACCTCGGAGGGCTAAAAGGGGGGGGGGGGGGGAAGGTATCGGGAATAGCATTTTGGGAATTAAAATAGTGTGTGTGATTTTACACCCTATCCCCCCCCCCCCTCCACTTGGTTCGTTGACATAGGATTTGTGTGTTTTAGAACTGTTGTGGGGTTTCTTTGCAGTACGTAATTACCAGTGTGACTGCAGAAATGAGTCTTAGTGAAAGAAAACTCATCTCCCGTTACTGTCTGTGGTAGCGAGGGATCTATTTACTTATCTAAACATGTTTATATATGCTTATGATAAAAACTATTTTACTCGATTTAATCATTAATAATTTTAATATTTTATACAATGGCTATTTAATATATTATATAAACCAACGGTGGGAATACTTAAATTGCAGGAGAAGTTTGGGTCAAAAATGACACTTTCTTTTTGCTTGTTCAAGAAATAAATGCATTTTAAGGAGTGAGGCAGGGAAATAGGTTTTACTAGACTTGATCTCTATAATTTTTCCTCTAATCTTTTGAAGATCTTGGACTCCTTTGATAAAAATAGTATTATTTGGACTGATTCTGAGTGGCATGCTTGAATTGTAAAATGCTAACGCTCCATCAGCTGAGAAGGAAACAGATGTGCAAGATTTTTTGCAGGAAAGGTGAGCTTCTATGAACCCTAAATTATTAAACAAGGCTCAATATATACTTTTTGGAAGGTTATTGATTAGGTGATTAACTTTGATCCTAATAACTGTGCGATTATGTTTAACAGCCTAGTCTCATAGACCTTAGGCTGTATTTGCCTCAATGCTAACATTGTAACTATGTGTAAACAGTTAATCACGAGGAAAGCAGGCCTCATGAAAATTAAAACACAAGGAGAAACGGAGACAGGTGGCGAGAACCAATAGGAGAAGAGTTAAGAGCAAGGACTAAGAAATTAATGAGTACAGAGACGATATCTTAACCTTGAGAATAGAACCATCCTAGCAGGAATGCTCTAACAAGGATGATAAGAAGGAACCGCTTGGCTAAACAACAGAAGGGGGCAAACATCCAAGGAGAAGAAATTATCCTCAAGAGATCTGTGACCATAAACGGGAAAAAGGAGTAGCGGGCTAACTCCACAAACGACCACCGATGGCCACTCGAGACCCTCGCACATGCGTAGTGTAGTTTTGCAATGCCAGCATTACGTAAATGTAGTAGATAAGCAGGAAGGCAGTGATTTCTTGGAAAATGTGTGAATATTCCTGTCTTTAAGGTATATAAAGTATGAACTTTTGTTTCAGCGCACGCATGTTAGGAGGAGATACACCCATGTGTCCAGTGCTGCAATAAAGATGTCTGCTTAATAACACTTTGTTATTGAGTTTAAATTAAGTTTGTGATGTCTTTGAATCACTTATAATGCCTGAATCTGAAGTAGTTTTGAGGTGTAATACATTAGGAAAGGACACTAATAATAACCTATCATAGCTTGTCCTAGTGGACCAGGCTAGCAACTGGGAAGAATTCACTGTGAGGATTTTGAAGTCTGTAAGAGCTGCAGATGGTTGTAGTAGTGATATGGGGAACAGTGGCAGATGGGCTGTAGCTCATACAGTGCACATTGCTCTCCCTTCCTTATACAAGTGATAAATCCTATCTGGAATCCTATCGGTTTGCATATGGTGTTGAATCACTTGGCTATAAAAGAACAACGACAAAAATCCCAAATCAGATGTAGATTGGGGGGGAAAAAAAACATAAGGTATGAATAAGAACTGATATCAAGAGTATTTAGTTAAGCTGGGTTTTTTTTTGAGTGAAGAAAAACTAGCTAAGGAAATAAGACACCTTGCACTTGCTATAAAACTCAGAAAAACTGATTATCAGTTAAGACTGATACAGAATAGATCCTGGAAGGTGTTTGCTCAAACAAAACTCACACACACCACAATTCAGAAATAAAATAGAATTTGCCATACGTGGTTTATTCGATGTAACGTTTCTTTGATGTGAGACAGAGAGATGACTTAGTGCAAGATTTCCTAAATCAAAGTGAGAGTACAAGTGCAGGTTCCTCTGGCACCAGCAAGGTCCAGCAGCATTTCTGTTTGAAATGGAGGATGGGAGGAGATGAAAGGGAGCAGGAGAATGCAGAGAGAATGGGAGCTGATGAATGCTGCCAGGTAGAAGCTCTCTGTGAGCAAGAGCAGTGTGCTGACTAAGGGAGGACTGGCTTGCAAACTGCTGGTGCTCTGTCCTTGTGGCTATTGGTAATCATGTAAGGTGCTTTTACAGGTGATTTTTAGATGCCCAGTAAGATATTTGGCTAAGAATGCTGGCTGTTTAGCTATCCTCCATGAGTGATCTAGCACTGTGTTTGTCTGATCTGGCTCGAATCACTGCTTGGAAGAATGTACTTCCTAGCAGTCCAATGGGTAAGATAGAGCATAACCATTGAGGTCCTGGTGAAACACTTCCTTTCATCAGAAATATACAAAAGAAAGTCTGATGAAAACATCTTTCCAAACCAAAAATATTTGAATCAGCCTCACTTGACACTTACTAGTTTACAAAAAACTCTGAACAGAGGTATCCATATGAAAAAGAGGTGAGGTTTTCATTTGAATTAACTATTGTCATGTTAAAACTTTATAAAGGTGATGTGCTGCTTTCCAGCAAGCCAGTATGTAAAGATAAATCCTAAACATCCTATCCCATTCTTTTCATTTGCAAATCCCTGTTCAGGGCTGCTTCACAAGTGAATCACCTGGTGGTCACAGTCTTTAGTTTTAGTAGTCACAGACAGTGAAGTCTGAGCTCAGCCAGTGTCAGCTCTCTACCAGCCTGGGCAGTACTACCTTCCTGCATCTTTTCTCTCTTATCTCCTGATTTGAAGTCACGTTGTATCTTCAGCTGGGTATAAGCATCTTTTAGATTTTAGATGTACAAACATCATTGTTATGACAGTATGGACATTTGCTAAGTTTTCATATTGTATATAGGTGATCTTTAGGAAGTGCCACTTGTCAGCTACTATTATGGATTTATGTACACTGGCCACCATAACAGCATCTGACCCTAGGATCCCGCTGATCAATATAAGATCTGAGTGAAGGTTTCCAATTCCTCTTTTATTCTCAGGTTACAGTTCAAGCTGGGTGCCTCCAGAGAGGGACCCCTACACCATATCGTGCCCTTCAATTATACCTGTACCACCCAACATGTGATCCCCAAGCCCAATCACTTAATTCTGGTCGGTGGTCTCTTGATTTCTTATTCGTTTTCACACTTGTTGGGCTGGCTGCCTTCTGAAGTTATCTCATTCTCTTGGCATTGTTTCTTTGGTCCTTATCTTCTTCATTCTGCTTGTATCTGCTGGATTCAGCTAGTTCTGTGTTAGCAGCACTAGTTTTAGCAAAAAGTTTACTCTTGGTCAGCTCTTGCAGCCTAAAGCTTCAACTACTTTAGTTACTAGTGCTAAATGAGACTATTCAGAAAGAATACAGTTAATCAAATTTCTTCTATAACACTATGAAACAATAGTCTAATGGGAAGCTCTATTCCCAGCAAAGTTGTTATTGAAGTAAAAATGACTAGTAATGAAAAGGCAATGTACTTAAGGAACATTATAAACCAGTGCAAACCAAATCTGATTAAAAACAGCTGGTAGATGAAACCTGTAAGCTCAATTTGATACCTTGGCTTTGAGAGAGAGACTCTTCTAACTATGAGATGATGATACATACAGTGTTCTGTATGTTGTAAAAGATGTATTGCTCTAGTTCTAAAATTGGACCCAACAACCATTTCCATGCCTTTTTAAAAGTTAGGAAAATATAACAGTTGTGGTTTAGCCCCAGCCAGCAACTAAGCACCATGCAGCTGCTCGCTTGCTCCCCCCTCCCCCAGGGGGACAGGGGAAAGAATTGGGAAAAAACTCGTGGGTTGAGATAAGAACAGTTTAATAGGACAGCAAGAGAGAAGGAAACAACAATAATAATACCGACAAAGGAATGTACACGAACAAGTGATGCCCAATACAGCAGTTGCTCACCACCCGGTGACCGATAGCCCGTCCCCGAGCAGCGATTCCTGCCCCCCAGCTAACTCCAGTTTATGTACTGGGCATGGCATTGAAGTGTAGGGAATATCTCTTTGGCCAGCCTGGGTCAGCTGTCCTGGCTGTGTCCCCTCCCAGCTCCCTGAGCACCCCCAGCCTGCTCGGTGGCAGGCCAGCACGAGAAGCTGGACTGACCTTGACAGCTTAGCAACAACCCAAAACATCAGCACGTTATCAACATTTTCTCATCCCAAATCCAAAACACAGCATCACACCAGCTTCTGTGAAGAAAACCAGCTCTATCCTGGCTGAAACCAGGACAACAGTATAGACCACAAAGAACTGTAGCGCGTACTGCTTGCCAGCACAAAGTTCTTTATACTGTCAAAGTCCAGGAGAGGAGACATTTCCAGCCTCTTTAATCTCCGTTACCCAAGGGCAGTTGTTCCTTACAGGACAGCACTGTGGCAAAGTCCCGAAGGCATCCAGGTTGCAGTCTGTGTGAAAACTCTCACCTCCCACTGTAGGAGTGTCCTAATGTCCTAAGTGACAAAGCTGCAGTGTCCAGCAGCGTTACAGAGGACAACCTCCTGACTTTTGTTGACTTCTGTAACTGCTAAACTCTGAAGCCTTAAACTCTCAGGAACGAGTGGTGGCCTTTGCAAGTCTGAGTGCTCATTACAGCATTAGTAACTGAAATTGTGAGATGGGGGAAACTCAGGCTGTGAAAACAAAGCAGAGCATAAAGCTAAAGGGACAGTATGAACTCAAGTAATTGAGAGATGGTGAGAGGAAGATAACGATCAGTCCGGCACCAACGAGGCACATTCGGCTGCGGAGGCAACAGCTGGTGAGTAAATTCTAATGGTCACAGAAGTGTTAGAGGTTGGAGAGACAGAAGAGTAGAATTGCCATTGGCTTCTAAATGGCACAAGAGGCCATTCAACGACGAGCACATTGTAGCCAACACCTCCCCCTCCCTGGCGACCTACTGAGGGCTCACAGCAAGCATTCCCTGTCCTTCCTCTCCCTGCAAGCAGTGCTGGCCCTTGCAAACTTGCTCTATGTAGTGTGCTTGTGTTAGGATGCGCAAAGGAAATCGCTTTTGCTTTAGAATAAAAATGTTTCCCCTTCCTTGCAAGTTCTTCCTTGCACTGAGCTTTGCTGTGGCACAAGAACTGTTTAGGTGTTATGGGTCGTTGTTTTTTTCCTCCTCCTTTTATCTTAACACCAGTCAATAGTTAACAAATTGTTCTTTTTTCTATGATTATCCAGCTTCCAGGCAGTGCTTGTGTATGGCTTCAGTTACAGAACCGATTCCCTGTCTTGCAGGCTGCCTCACGCCCAAGCACTGACAAATTGCTAGCACAGGACTGGGAAGAAAATGTGTTACTGGGCTTGATCACCCCATCTTTATACAACAGCAAAGACTCTACTGTGCTGTGTCATCTGTTCTGATGCACATGTGAACATTAAATGTAGTCAAGACGTTACCGAAAAGTCGGGGAAAGAACTCCTTAACGCCAATGTAGTATTAAAGAGCTGGCATCCTTTATTCAGTGCCGGGTGCATGGGGGATCCTTGAGCCTAACATGCACACCGTCGTAAGAGGCAGGCATTTTTATACGCATCATGATTCACATTTTTATTATATTGCCTGGAGAATGTAGTCTTATGTTGATTAGTTCCCAGAAGTAATTTACATAATTTCCCTCCCTTTTGCACATAACGCCACACTGTCCTGGGGGGTGGGTGGTGGTGGTGGTGTGGGGTGTCCCTCCAGTGGTCTCTGGTGGTTGTGGGCCCCAAAGGAATTGTCTTTATCTCTTGTTCAGGTATCAGCAACTCTGATTGCATCAACAACCTTGATTGCGGCAGTTAGCATGTAGTTAGCATGTCTCCCTCCTAAGCATGTATTTACATATCAACAACTTTGTGACAAAGATGTTTAGAAAAGCTGCTCAAATCTCCTTTGTATCCTTCTCATTGTTCTCTTTATCCTGACCGATCACTATACACTTCTGAAGACCTTCCAACATTTCCTTGCATGTCTGCCCCATATCATGAATATTTGAAGTAGTTATGAGAATCTCATCCCCTCTTCTCTGCACCTGTGTTTTTGTATGTTATCCCAAGCACACCACTGACCTATCTGGATGGACCAGTAAAGCTATACAAAATGCTGGCCTGTAAGAACTTCAATCTGTGAGGCCATTAACAAGGAAGAAATTTTTCCAGAGGGCACATGAGATATTTTTCAATATATGTTCAGTATAGTCCCACGGATTTTAGCACAGTACGCCAATGTTGTAATGTACATGTGGATGCAGAGCTTAATGCATGGTGTAAGCAGCACAACAGAAAAGGGAAGAAGGATGGTTTCTGGGACACAGCCTTTCAGGAACAGCCAAAAATCAATTGCAAAACTCTCTGTGTGTTTCCGATGCCAATTCAATGAGCTCAGCTCTGAACATTTTCATAATTAGTACAGACTACTGGTAGTCAATGAAAAGCAGGTAAGATCCCCACTACACCAATGCAACGATAAGTAGCATTTGAGAATTTGTGTATGCTTTGTTACAGTCAACCAGCTCATTGACAATATTACTGTCACACTGAGATTAAAGGGCTACTAAGCAATGAACCATGGTGGCTACAGTTCAAGTGTGTTATACAGTGAAATAAAACATTAAGAAAGCTTTTTTTCTTTTTTTGTTTTCCTCCTTTCTCATAAATGAGATACGGTGCCAGTAGTTGAAATTGAACGCTATTTTTTCCTTAGTTGTGCTGGTTTTTATCTTCTCATCAGTTCTCCCAAGCAGGGTCACCTGACAGACTTTTGATTTTGTTGTTGCTTTGGATTTTTGGGGAAAAGGAACATGTCCAGAAAAAAAAAAAAAAGCTCATTTACATGGATATGGACTGGACTAGTCCACTTCCAGGAGAGATGACTTTAAAAGTCTAAAAGAGTTAACTAAACACAGATGCCAAAGGAAACTTGGGGGTTACTATCATTTGCCACTCTCGGGCTTCTTTGGTAATCTCAGTCTAGGCCAATATAATGGAATTTTCATCAGACCAAACGTGTCACCCCACCTCTGCATCTGATGTCTGAAAACTGTAAGAGTCAGCAGCGCTGCAGGGCCAGTTCTTTCTGTTTCACTGGTTGTTTAGGCAAGTGAGTGCGGCGTTTGAGTTCACCTTGCAGCAGCACAACTGCAGTCTACACAGAAATCCAATGACCAGCCAGCCTAATGTGAAGTAGTCAATACTGATTACATGCTGTGAGGACTGAACAGCAATTCTTGAATATATATATGTGTGTGTTTGTGTGTGTATGCAGTTGTTATACATTTTCAGATATTTGTAACTTCTGGGATTTTTACACTTAGCCCGAATAGGGAGTTCTTAACTTATCCCTGTAAAATTTATCCAGCTTGATGGCCCTGAAACGAATGGCCCTAAGACCACATTAGAGGTGTTTCAATATTTCAAAATAGATTGTACTTTTATGAACACTTGTGTACATTGTATTTTAAGAACACTTCAAAATACAGATACTTTGTATCCTCATGAGTTTTGGGGGGTTTGGTTTGATTTTTGATAGTTTTTTTTTAAACACAGGAGAAATAACATTTAAGAGTTACTATTTATCAGCTATTTCAGGAAAAGTACATTTTAAAGTTACCACTAATTCACCATACTGTCCCAGTATAGACACAGACCTCCACTGCCATACTGTAACATAGATGCACAGCCACCCGCACCCTCGTCCCCCAGAAATGGAAAGCAGAGCTTCCCTGAGACCCTCCATGAGGCTCCTCCAAGTGTTTGCTGTTGCAAAAGGGATGGTATTGTCCCCTTTTTCCTCCTTGAGGTCTCTTTCCATAACTGTTTCATTTATCTGTCAATCCTATGGATGTCTTAACATTTTGATTTGGGTTTTGGAGTTCCTAATTGCTTTTGCTTTGTAAATTTAAGAGGTTTAACTGACAGGAGGCTGACACACGCTTGCTCATGGTTCTATCGCTTAATTGTAGAAGACTCTAGTTTAAATGTAGGAATCAAATAGAAAGTTGACTGGTGGTGTTTCTAAGAAAAGCAGAAACAAGCCAAGCAAGACTAAGCAGAAAAGCCAAGAGGGCCTCATATTGGGGGGGGGGATCAAACAGGCTGTGACACTTCCCTAATTGCTGTAGTCACAATTCCAAACCAGGCAGTTGCCTGAATTATAAAACATTCTATCAATAGATTTACACAATTTCATAAGAAGGCTGAAGAGTTTTGAACAATGTTGACCGGTGAGAAAGGAAATGGAAAAAGAGCTAAAAGATAACACCAGATAATTAAAGAAAAAACCCTGCTGCCTTATGTTTCTATGTTTGGTAAAAGTAATATGTATAAAGGTATATATTAAAATATATTCTAAAAGGATAGCAATTACCTTTTTGCACGTGTATTGAGTACGCTTTCTAGGGCATGAGGGAGAAGTTGTAAAGAACTAGATACATTTCTTGCCCCAAAAATGTGTGAGCCATTAAGATTAATAAATAAGAAAGATGCAAGGAGGGTGGAGGGTTTGCTACTGAAACAGGGGGTGGGATTTTTTTCCGTTTTCCAGAGAAGTTACATAACATTATGCCAGTGAAGGTCTTCTATAATCATACAAGTTCTCAGAATAAGAAGCCTGAATGCAAATTAAAACAGAAACCACATAAAAAAAAAATTCCTGAAAAAATCTTCAGGAAATCTTAATTTTCACATTTCTTGAAGATTTATTTATGGTTTATTTCAATACTGCTCTATTAAATGAAAAAATATTTATTATTGCCAAATTCACCAGAAATTTGTGAAAATCTGTGTTGTTAAGAAGAAGAAAGGAAAACCCCAAGTAGCCCAAAACAATTTTATTTTTCCTAATTGTGATATTGTTTTTAATCTCAGTATAAATTGAATATTATCTGTGTCAGGTAGTAAAATTGTTTAGGTTGAGCAAGTCTGCCTTAAGCCAGGGAAGTTAGTAATGTCAAACACTGATCTGTATTTTGTTGTTAACCATTTAAAATGAGGACCATTCCTATTTTAAATGTCACCTGTTTAGTAAGGAGATAACCCAAGTATTAGAGTGAGAGTATTGTAATGGTCTTTTGTTTCCATTAAGGTGCTTAGCATGAACGGGTCTCTTGCTTCCCCAACAGGAAGCATTCCCAGAACATGATGTTGCTAATTGTGCTGCTTCCTTATTGTCTCTTAGAGAATTTATTTTAGGCTCTCAGCCTTTCTCAATACAGTCAAAAATATGCTTGATAGGTAAAGGGTATAACAGACAGATGTATGTGTCTGCCTGTGTGTGTATATGTGCCGTGAGAGAAAAAAACCCCACAAAATGGATCACATTTTAAGCCACATGCAGGAAATACTGTGTTATGGCTAAAAAAATAAAAGAAAAAACTTTTGTTATCGTGCGGGTTCAGCGTTTCCTTCCCGTCCTTTAAGCAACACGTAGAAGGACTTAGTAGCGGAAAGGAGCTGTAGGTCAAAGCGGACAAGGCTGGCAGAGATTATTTGAGCACACCCGAGGGGTGTCTATGCAGGCAAATGCTCAAAACTGAAAAAATCAGAAAGCAACTCAAGAAGGGTTCGAGGCGCAAACGGGGCCGGGTGGGAGGGGACGGACGGCGGGGCGGGGCGGTAGCGCCGAGCGCGGCCTCGGATTGGTCGGATTTTGCCGCAGCCCTGCGGGCGGCGAGGCGGGCCGGGGCCGGGAGCGCCGCAGCCCGAAACGCGGGCCCGTGGCCACCGCTCCCGCCCCCGGCGGAGACCCCGAGCTACCTCGCAACAGGCCCGCGCGCCAGGGGGACAGGGAGGGGGCGGCCGGGCCGGGTGGGGCCGAAGGCGGCGGGACGCGCAGGAGGGCAGCGGGCGGGCGCGCGCGGGGCAGGTGCCGGGGAAAGCGCCTCGGCCGCCGTCTGGCGGGGAGCCCGCGCCGAGCCGCGCGGGGGCCGCCCGGGGGCGGTGCGCGGGGGAGAGGGCGGAGACTGCGGGCGAGCCCCCGCCTCCCGCCTCCCGCCGCAGTCCTCAACCAGGTCGGGTCCCGGGGAATATACCGCGGCTCCGCGGGGCTGGCGGCGCGCAGTGTGAGGTTGTGGATAGCGGAAGCATGTCTGGGAGAGGCAAGGGCGGGAAGGGGCTCGGCAAGGGAGGCGCCAAGCGCCACCGCAAGGTGTTGCGCGACAACATCCAGGGCATCACCAAGCCGGCCATCCGCCGCCTGGCTCGGCGCGGCGGTGTGAAGCGCATCTCGGGGCTCATCTACGAGGAGACGCGTGGCGTGCTGAAAGTCTTCCTGGAGAACGTGATCCGCGACGCCGTCACCTACACCGAGCACGCCAAGAGGAAGACGGTCACGGCCATGGATGTGGTCTACGCTCTCAAGCGCCAGGGACGCACCCTCTACGGCTTCGGCGGCTAAACTGGAATCGCAGGCCTCAAACTGTCAAAACACCAAGGCTCTTTTCAGAGCCACCCACAAAATTCACAATGAGAGCTGTTTATTACTGAATTCTTGGTTTCAAAAATTTTTGATACCCCTATAATGTTAAAACACTGTTGTATCACAAAATAGTTCTAGGATTTAACAAATCTTGAAAAAAACACACGAGCCCTGCACAATACCCAGTGTGCGCTAAGGGTAGGCGTTTTAAATCATTTCATTGGTGAGTGTACACCCAGTGCAGCTTTCACTATGTACTTAGATAATTTTTTGGTTTGTGAAGGCAATACTGCCACCACTGTAACTACAAAGCACAGCAAGTGTATAGATACAGCGCCTGAACTGTGACGGTTATAGGACGGAAGTGCCTGTAATTACGTTGGTATTTTTTACTCCAATAGGAGTGGAACGATTACAATCCTCTAATTTGCATAACGGCCTTATAAATAAGGTGGCAGGCGCCATTTTCGATGTTGTTGAGGTACAGGGAAGATCCTCGAAGAAACTTTTAAGGATGCCTGAGCCGGCAAAATCTGCTCCAGCACCAAAGAAAGGCTCCAAGAAAGCCGTCACCAAGACACAGAAGAAGGGCGACAAGAAGCGAAAGAGAACAAGGAAGGAGAGCTACTCGATCTACGTGTACAAGGTGCTGAAGCAGGTGCACCCCGACACGGGCATCTCATCCAAAGCCATGAGCATCATGAACTCCTTCGTCAACGACATCTTCGAGCGCATTGCCGGCGAGGCCTCTCGCCTGGCGCACTACAACAAGCGCTCCACCATCACCTCGCGGGAGATCCAGACGGCCGTGCGGCTCCTGCTGCCGGGTGAGTTGGCCAAGCACGCCGTGTCCGAGGGCACCAAGGCTGTCACCAAGTACACCAGCTCCAAGTAAAACGACTTTAATCTATAACCCAAACGGCTCTTTTAAGAGCCCCCACATTCTCCTAAAAAAAGCTGTAATTGCTAGTGAAAAAAACCTAGAAGTTTAACTTTGTATAAATAGCAAGCTATGTATGTTGTGGGAAGCACAAAACATTGCACAGCTATTGAAACATGAACTTTGTTTTGGCCTACTTTAAGTAATAAACAGCTCTCATTGTGAATTTTGTGGGTGGCTCTGAAAAGAGCCTTGGTGTTTTGACAGTTTGAGGCCTGCGATTCCAGTTTAGCCGCCGAAGCCGTAGAGGGTGCGTCCCTGGCGCTTGAGAGCGTAGACCACATCCATGGCCGTGACCGTCTTCCTCTTGGCGTGCTCGGTGTAGGTGACGGCGTCGCGGATCACGTTCTCCAGGAAGACTTTCAGCACGCCACGCGTCTCCTCGTAGATGAGCCCCGAGATGCGCTTCACACCGCCGCGCCGAGCCAGGCGGCGGATGGCCGGCTTGGTGATGCCCTGGATGTTGTCGCGCAACACCTTGCGGTGGCGCTTGGCGCCTCCCTTGCCGAGCCCCTTCCCGCCCTTGCCTCTCCCAGACATGCTTCCGCTATCCACAACCTCACACTGCGCGCCGCCAGCCCCGCGGAGCCGCGGTATATTCCCCGGGACCCGACCTGGTTGAGGACTGCGGCGGGAGGCGGGAGGCGGGGGCTCGCCCGCAGTCTCCGCCCTCTCCCCCGCGCACCGCCCCCGGGCGGCCCCCGCGCGGCTCGGCGCGGGCTCCCCGCCAGACGGCGGCCGAGGCGCTTTCCCCGGCACCTGCCCCGCGCGCGCCCGCCCGCTGCCCTCCTGCGCGTCCCGCCGCCTTCGGCCCCACCCGGCCCGGCCGCCCCCTCCCTGTCCCCCTGGCGCGCGGGCCTGTTGCGAGGTAGCTCGGGGTCTCCGCCGGGGGCGGGAGCGGTGGCCACGGGCCCGCGTTTCGGGCTGCGGCGCTCCCGGCCCCGGCCCCGGCCCGCCTCGCCGCCCGCAGGGCTGCGGCAAAATCCGACCAATCCGAGGCCGCGCTCGGCGCTACCGCCCCGCCCCGCCGTCCGTCCCCGCTTCCTCTCGCGCGGAGGCCCGGCGGGAGGTTTCCCGCGCAGCCGCTCTCTTTGTCCGCTTCGGCCACGGCAGCTCCGCGTTTTCTTTGTCTGCCCGGCCGCTGCGCTCCCGACAGCTGCCCCCTCCTCCGTGCAGCCCCGGGGCCGGGCCCCGAGCGTTCAGCGCTGTCATGTCCGCACGGAGCGAACTGCAGGTCGGTGCGAGGGGGCGCCGGGAGCGAGGCGCTAAGCGGCCGGGAGACGGCTAGGGAGGGGCTGCGGCGGTAGACGGTCCAACCTGGGGCTCCTGTGGAGGCAACTGGGAGCGGCTGCGAGGGAGTGCAGGAGGAGCCGTCCGCTTTTCTCCTCTCCGGGCAGCTCCAGCCCCGCAGCGCGGTCCCGCGGGGCAGCGCTGGCCGCGGGGCGCCGGGCTCTTTCCCGGCAGCTGCCGGCCTCTGGCACGGAGAAATGCTCGCTAAAGCGCGGCTGGACCCGACAGGCGAAAGACGACGTTGTAGACATCACTAACCGTCTGTATGGCATCTCAAAAATAACAATATCCAAATATTTTTTCTTCAAATGAGCAATCCAGAAATTTTACTGTGTATTTCGCACTTTTGCTAACAAACCTCGCATACATGCTGCTTACAGTAGGCTGGACTGTATTTGTCAAGTGGATAAATAAATACTGAAACTTATGAGGCTATATTTTTAAACCAAATGTGTTAAGTTTTTAAATGTTACTTACACAATCAGCATAGAAGTGATATGGGTACGGTAGCTGCCAGTTGCTATATTATTAGCATTTTGTGCACTTCAAACATGTCTAGGTTTTAAAAATTATTTATATCCTTTTAAATTTGTACCGTTGTTTATGTAATTTAATTCCTGAACATAATTTAAAGAATTCAGGCAACATCTCCAGAATGTTTCTTGGCAGAATATGCTCCGTAATTTCAGGGGAAAACGTGATTGAGATATTAATGTATTATTTACAGGTGTCCAAAACAGTACAAGTCTTTTCTATGATTATAATTATCACTGTGAATTCCATTTTCATTCAAACTGGTATTTTAAACACATTGAAGTGAAAGAATTGCCACACAAATATATATGACATGAGTGGGCAAAACTAGCTTCAATTTAGATTCTGTTTGTTTTTTGACTGAACAGAATGAACTAAATCTGTTTATAGACTACCTGGAAGGTTTGTCACTAGTGGACCTGCCAGGGCGGTGCCTGACATTAATTTGGCTCCACAAAGTCTGCTTTGTTCGTTTATACCTGAAGATCTGTGTCTAGATACGCTTCTTGTGGCAGTTACAAACAACCTTCTAAATACTAAGGCAAGCCTAAAAGAATTGCACAAAATCTTTTAGCACGTCAAAATGATTATTTCTTCATAACTCTGCCTAAGTGTGGGGTGACTATCGTAGCATAACTTTTCCCTCTAGCAGTATAACCACTGGAAGACTTGGAAAATCATCTTCCAAAGTGTCCTAGCAAAAATGGGTGATGCAGAGGCTGAGACCAGTAGTTTACAGATTAATTAACTTCAAACCCCTTTCCCCTAAGTGTGGAGCACATTTCATATGATATAATATTGTGCTTTCTAGAAGGCTGACTTGCCAGTTGGTTGCTACAAGTGGCCATAGAACTGTTTCCCAAGTGCTTGTTAGTGACATAGTCACTTCTCTCATAAACCAGAGAGTTTTCTCAAACAAAAACAGTTAAAATGGAAAGAAAATTTTGCTGCTGAGTATAACGCCTAATTAAGTTGCTTTTACTGTGGATTGGAGACAATAGTTATTATTTGGATCACAGTTTAGGATCCAGTCTCCAGATTATAGGAACTACATTTTGCTCATGAGTTTGGACACATAGTATTAGAATTGAAATGAGAAAGGAAACCCTTGTGAAAATCTGCTCCATTTAAAAACAAAACCCTGTAGCTTTTCAAGTGTGCTTTAATTAGGACAGTCACCGTATTTCCTCATTAAACTATAATGAGGAAGTTGCATTTGTTGCAGTAAGGCAACATCTCACTAGGACTACACAAGAAAGTACATAATTAGTTAAAAAAAATTACATCAGTGTATTATATCCAACTGAAAAGTTGCTTTTAATTTTCTTGAGAGTTTCTATGGCAATTTAAATCCATATCTATATCTGCTACAACTGTAGTAATAATATGCAAACTAAAGACATGTAAGTTCTTTTAAATAGAGTACACTATTCCAAACACTGCAAACAAAGTAAAGGTGAAAGGGATAGAAAAGCCTTTCATCTTACATTTAACTATGCAATTCTAAGTCTTTTGATATACAGACTGACATTATTGAGTTTTCCCTAAACATAACTGTGATCTTTAACTGTGATCATTTAACATAGGGAGCTTGGCTGGAGGGTGTTTTTTTTTTTTTTTTGAATTGCAAATTCTTTAGAATGTGAAGGTGTACTGGAACCCAGTGGTAGAGCTAATGCACCATATGATATGGATTTCCTCTTTACTACTGTTTGCTGTATATGCAAATGAGAACAAGCTAATTTATTTAAACTTGCTTTGCCACATTCCTTCATCCAGTGGAATTTGCTTGAAAGTCACGAGTCTTTAATACCAGTAGATTGACCAGCACTCTTATCATATAATCCATTTACCTTTGAGGCCTCATCAGTGTGATGGCAGCACAGGGTTTCACAGAATCACAGAATCACTAGGTTAGAAAGGACCTTCAAGATCATCAAGTCCAACCATTAATCCAGTGCCACCGTGTCCCCTAAACCATGTCCTGAAGTGCCACATCCACACGTTTTTTGAACACTTCCAGAGATGGCGACTCCACCACCTCCCTGGGCAGCCTGTTCCAATGCCTGACCACCCTCTCAGTGAAGAAATTTTTCCTAATATCCAATCTAAAGCTCCCCTGGCTCAACTTGAGGCCATTTCCTCTTGTCCTATTGCTAGTTACTTGGGCGAAGAGGCCAACACCCTTGTCGCCACAACCCCCTTTCAGGTAGTTGTAGAGAGCAACTGGTACAACCACTAGTGGCTAAGAACAAAACCAGGGAATGCTATGAAGTGGACCTCAGTATCAGAGAGGGTGAAACTCCAGTTACTGAGGTGAGCAGCATAGTGAGTGAAATAAGAGGTGTTCAGAATGCAATTCTGAAGAAAATAATGAATCTCTGGTCAGATGACAAGAAGAATTTGGGGAGATGTACTGAACACACCTCCACATTCAGAGAAGAGCAAGGCCCTCTCCTGTAGTACCAGCCCTGATTTCCACATCTAGGAGTTTGTTCATGGAGAAATCCGACTGCTGGATACAGATACCCAACCCCCATCGGCTTTCTCTGGAATTCCAGTGCTTTGAGCTAGAGGTACATGCTTGTGGCCCAGAAAGCCCATCATATACCGGGCTGCATGAAAAGCAGCGTGGCCAGCAGGCCAAGGGAGGTGATTTTGCCCCTCTACTCTGCTCTGGTGAGACCCCACCTGGAGTCCTGCATCCGGCTCTGGGGTCCCCAGCACAAGGAAGACATGGACCTGTCAGAGTGGGCCCAGAGGAGGGCCACAAAAAATGATCAGAGGGCTGGAACACCTCTCCCATGAAGAAAGCTAAAAGAGTTGGGGTTGTTCAGCCTGGGGAAATGCAGGCTCTGGGGAGACCTTATTGCAGACTTTCAATACAGAAAGAGGGAGAGAGACCTTTAACAAGGCCTGTAGTGACAGGACAAGAGGCAAGGGTTTTAAATTAAAAGAGGGTATATTTAGATTGGACATAAGGAAGAAATTTTTTGCAATGAGGGTGGTGGGACCCTGGACCAGGTTGCCCAGAGAAATTGTGAATGCCCCCTCCCTGGAAGTGTTCAAAGTGAGGTTGGATGGGGCTTTGAGCAACCTGATCCAGTGGAAGATGTGCCCGCCCATAGCAGGGGGGCTTGGACTAGGTGATCTTTGTTGATCTCTTCCAACGCAAACCATTCTATGCTTGCAATCTCCTGACACCCACATATGCAAGGATCTGTTATGGAAGCTAAGTATAGATGGCTTAGACGTGTTAAAACACAGTTTTTTATATCATCAGAGTTCTTCAAGAAGAGAAGTATAAGTGTCAGGAGGTATGAATTGCAGCTAATGATAAATAAAACAGCATAATAGAAACATTACAGCCTAAATGTATCCACTTGCAAACAAAACCCCTAGGCGCAGACACTGTCACCATATCAGAATAGTCTGGTGCTCCAGACAGCTCTCTTCCTTTTTGTTTCTCTCCACAAATGACCCCTGATGTCCCACTTTGGCCATGCTACAGTTCTACCTAAAAAGCCTCCACTACAGCTTAGGGGTGGGGTGAAGTGTGGGCCGGGGCTAGTATCTTGCTATAGGTGCCATTTTCCTTCCTCCAAGCCCAGAGCATTCCTGCTTCTCCCCAGGGGATGGGGAGGGCAGAGGTGCTGCGCAGGTAGAAGCTATGGCCTCTGTGCATTGTGTTGCAGATCATCAGGTGCAGCTTCTAGGAACATCCTAGCAAGAGAAATCAGCTAGATAGTCTTTCTCATAATTTATAACAGTGACTCTAAAGAGCTTTAACATTGTGCTCTTGTGTGATACTTATGCCAACAATGTAGATTAATTCAAATAATATTGTCCACTGTTAACTGATGTAACAAGGGGAATAGCTATATACACAGTGAAGGAATTTAAGAGTGGCAAGTTTGAAAATCACACTTAAACCAGGAATATACTAGCACTGCAAGGAGTTTCTTCTGAATGGAAAGATGCTACAATTGTTGCTTTACAATGCAGGTCTGACTGGTTAGGGGTCCAGATTAAAATGAGACATTTCCCCTAAAGCCTTTCTCATTGTATTTCTAAATAAATTTAAGACACAGGAAACCTTTACATCTTTGAAAGAACAAAGGCCTACAAAGGAAGCCTTTCTTCATTCTTAGATGTAGCTATACAGGTTTGGGATGCTTTTCTATTTATTTTTATGGTGTGTAGCTCTTTTCACCCCCCTTGTATTTCACACCGTAAGTAGCCTGTAAAGCCATGAAAGTTGAGCAGATTCAAGATTAAGAAATAGTGCTTTCATACCCTGTTACAAAAAAAAAAGACACAACAGGATTAGTAGATCACTGTAAGTATAATTAGTGTTCTTTCATTAAAAAGGATTAGGAGTTAAGAGAGCAAGTGTACCACCTCTTTCAGGAAAGACTCAAAAGTTTATAGGGCATTGCCACAGAACATGGGTTTAGCTCTCTAACAAAAGCACCACACAACACTTAACACCACAGCATACTTGTAAATAAAGCAACACAACTCTTTTCTGACTGTGTGGGTGGCTCTGAAAAGAGCCTTTGGGTTATAATGTTATGCTGTGAGAACTCTGAGCCGCTTTACTCGCTAAAATTATTTGCTTTTAGCTTTATGACTCTCGGTCTTCTTGGGCAGCAGCACGGCCTGGATGTTGGGCAGCACCCCACCCTGCGCGATCGTCACTTTGCCCAGCAACTTGTTGAGCTCCTCGTCGTTGCGGATGGCCAGCTGCAGGTGGCGGGGGATGATGCGCGTCTTCTTGTTGTCGCGGGCCGCGTTGCCCGCCAGCTCCAGGATCTCGGCCGTCAGGTACTCCAGCACGGCCGCCATGTAAACAGGCGCTCCAGCTCCCACCCGTTCCGCGTAGTTACCTTTCCGGAGAAGTCGGTGCACGCGACCCACGGGGAACTGCAGCCCGGCCCGCGACGAACGCGACTTGGCCTTTGCTCGGACTTTACCTCCCTGCTTCCCGCGGCCTGACATGCTTTGCGCGCTACAAAAACTATAACCCCCTCCAACAACACAAGACCGAGACACTCATACTGACGCAACCCCTCTTCCCCTTTTATCCCTTCCCTGGGCGGGATTAGCGCTTGCTGATTGGCTGGAAGCACTCATTGCTTATATAACCAATGAGAAGACGGATCGTATTGTGACCAATCAGCGACAAAGGTACACCTCCGTGCGCGAAGATCCAATCGAATGGTACGAGTTAGAGGGCTGTATTTGCATAACAGCCCTATAAATAGAGGGCTCTGCGACCACGTTAGTTGCTGACCTTGTTCCAAAAAAGGACGAGGTATCGTGTTAAAATGCCCGAGCCGGCCAAGTCTGCCCCCGCGCCCAAGAAGGGCTCCAAGAAGGCGGTGACCAAGACGCAGAAGAAGGGCGACAAGAAGCGCAAGAAGAGCCGCAAGGAGAGCTACTCCATCTACGTGTACAAGGTGCTGAAGCAGGTGCACCCTGACACAGGCATCTCGTCCAAGGCTATGGGCATCATGAACTCCTTCGTCAACGACATCTTCGAGCGCATTGCCGGCGAGGCCTCTCGCCTGGCGCACTACAACAAGCGCTCCACCATCACCTCGCGGGAGATCCAGACGGCCGTGCGGCTCCTGCTGCCGGGTGAGCTGGCCAAGCACGCTGTGTCCGAGGGCACCAAGGCTGTCACCAAGTACACCAGCTCCAAGTAAAATGACTTTAATCTATAGCCAAAACGGCTCTTTTAAGAGCCACCCACATATTCCCTGAAAGAGCTTTAACACAGTAGTGCCTCGATCTTTTTTTTTTTCTTTTGTTTGAAAATATTTAAGACATGGTAAAACCGATTTGAGATAAATCTTAAATCGCAATTATCAAAGCTTGTAATGATTAAAGATCTGTCTGAAATCCTTGATGAATATTTTGCAGCTTCAAGCAAACTCATATGTGTTAACTATTACTTAATAAGTGTGAACATTCAAGTATTCCTCCAATAAATGTAAGCAGTATTAAGCTTTTTTGAGCAGAGATAAGAGATGTGGTGCGTTATACTACACATTCCATCATAAATAAATTCGTATACCTTCCAATATATACATTAATACACCTGCGACACAAGTGAGAATGAGGGAAAATAGAAGTCCCCGATCCCTTTTTCTGCATAGATGTCACCGGGTAGCCTAAATTTTTTTTCCCTTCTGTATGAGAAGACGGGAAACAGTCTTCTAGATCGGAACAGAAGGACAGGAAGACTAGGAGAAGCGAGGACACCTCCAAGGCAGGGTAGATGCTTTAGGAGGACGAGCTGCCCGGGCACACGTGGAATCGGGATCGCCGGCCAGCGCGGAGCCCGCGCGGGGAGCGCTCCGTGCGCCGTCCGCAGCGCGGGCTTTTCGAAATATTTCTAATCGTCCAATAAGAGGCTGCGGCTTCTCTCAGCAGCCAATCAGAACCGGCCGCAGGCGGAGCTCCGCCACCAGGGCGCTGCTTGCCAAGCTCCGCTCCGCTCTGCCTCCGCGCTCCCGGCGGAGCTCCTGCCACTCCGGCTGCAACGCCACCAGGCCGGCAGGGTGCGGAAGAGGACCGCTGGTAGCTCTACCCCGCCTCCCGCCCAGGCAAACTCCTTCTCAAAAGGAGGTCGGTGAAATCACGCAGAAATTAAGACCTGCCCCACGACAGCGCTGCCAAGCGGAAAGGTCGTTGCCAAGCAAGTGGAGGAGCCGTGCTGACAGTTCCCGGCTACGGTCACTAAGAGGTGTGGCAATCGCAGGCTGTTAGGAACCGCGTTGGTTAAAGCACCGAAAGAAACCTCCGCGCCCCAGAGCGTTACCCTCCCTAAGCAGTCCCTTTAACATATACACCCTCTTGCGGTGCTCAAAAAAAGTCAGCCTTTAGAAAGTGTTTTCGCAGGGAATGTAAACTTTATTTTTCCAAGTCGTAGCATAACCACGGCCGGAAGCTTAGTATACCATCCACTCCACAGGCGAACGTCCCACACGGATAGTGGCGTGTGGTTAGCTCTGCTGCAGGCACGGAGCTCCGTAACGGAGTGTATCAGCCCTTTTTCGGACAATAGTGGGTGGCTCTTAAAAGAGCCGTTGGGTTTAAGTATTTCCACTTCAACACTTCACTTCTTGGGCGCTGCCTTCTTCGCTTTCGCCGCTTTCGGCTTGGCCGCCTTGGGCTTGGCAGCTTTAGGCTTCACCGCCTTCGCCTTGGCCGGACTCTTCGCTGCTGCCGCCGCCTTTTTGGGCTTGGCAGCCTTAGTCACCTTCTTGGGGCTCTTGGCCGCTTTTTTAGCCGCGGTGGCCGCCGGCTTCTTGGCTTTCTTGGGGCTCTTCTTCACCGCCGCCGCCTTCTTGGGCTTCTTGGCGGCGCTGGCAGGCTTCTTGGGCGCCGGCTTCTTGGGCTTGGCCGCGGCCGCCCGCTTCTTGGGGGCTTTTTCCTTCACTTCTCCAGGCTTCTTGCTGAGCCGGAAAGAGCCGGAGGCGCCGGTGCCCTTGGTCTGCACCAGGGTGCCCTTGCTGACGAGGCTCTTGAGCCCCAGCTTGATGCGGCTGTTGTTCTTCTCCACATCGTAGCCGCCGGCGGCCAGCGCCTTCTTGAGCGCGGCGAGGGAGAGCCCCTTGCGCTCCTTGGAGGCGGACACGGCCTTGGTGATCAGCTCGGTGACGCTGGGGCCCGCGGGCTTGCGGGCTTTGGCGCCGCTCGCCGCCTTCTTCGGCTTCTTGGCGGCGGCCTTGGCGGCGGGGGCCGCGACAGCGGGAGCGGCGGCAGGAGCGGTCTCCGACATCGCTGCAGAGACTTCTTCCTAATCAAAAGAAAGTAATTGGACTACAGTAACCCCGATGCCTGAATTTATAGCGAAGCGGTGATCTGTGATTGGTGCTTTGCAGAGCCCGCCTAACTGTTAGCCAGGAAGAGCTTTTCGTCCTCCGAGTCTGTGTTTCTTCGGTGTTATAAATTTGTATTTTTTGTAAAATGCGTGCCACGAAATCACCCCAGTTTCTACGGGGGGGGAAGAGAAGACGGTGGACTTTCAGTCGGTGGAGTTTCTTGCTGTTGGGACCCCAGATGAGAGAGAAAAGATGTGTTTAACCCCGCGTTGTGAAGGCAGAGAGACCCCGGGAACGGCAAACTTTTGTTTTTCCTTCTAAATTAAAATAAAACCCGTAGATAAAAAGTCTCCCTCGTAATGCAGACTTATTCTTTAGGGGCTTTTCTCCTGATTAGGATAGAAACTGAGGGGGCAGCTTCAGTATTTTTGCCGTGAATTGATTTCAAAGAGAAGGAAGTAACACAATTTCATGACTGAGCTTTGAATACGGATAAAGATTCGGCTCCCTTAACCGTATCTTTAACTATTAAGGATACAGTATTTCTACAGAATTTCGTGTTTTGGGAAAATAAGACACCTTCAGAGGAATATATATACTGTTGAAAAGTGTCTGGAACTTGCCAGGACTCTGCATTTTTTGTGGTGTTCTGTAAGTGAATAGCAAGATTTTGATATTTTTTACAAATAGTTTCTTTTTATAAAGTGAAGCTGTCAAGGCCTAGTTAATGCATATAAATTCTGGAAAAACGCTAGTTTAACACTTTCTCAGCTACAGTAGTGTATACTAGTATTCTTAAAGACTTACAGAAGTCTGAAGCAGACTTGTAGGGGAAAAATGTCAAACGGGTGTAGATACACAAATATGTACTGGATGCTACTTAAACATTAATGGAGCCAACTGAAGCCTCGGTTCTCTCCAAATAAATTAAATAATGGGGAAATCTGGCCTACATGAACAGAATGCTTTAGCCTCAATATTAACTATAAGTATTTGGACACAGATTGTTGGGGTTTTTTCCTTTTTTTTCATAAGTTTCATAAAATCTGCCATTCTCTTCTTTAAAGAAAAACACTTGCCAATTCAGGTTTTCATCCAAATCCTCAGAACACTAAAATGATTTTCAGACAATCCTCATAACTCAGAATCAGCCTTAATTATTATGATCCCACTTAATTATCAAGTCTCACAAAGTGACAACAGAAATTAATTATTTTTTTAAGGCCTACTACAAATTGTTTGGTACATTTTTTTTACTAAATCAGAAGACAAAAACCTTGATTGGCTTCTATTTAAAAAGCAGCCAGAATTTTTTTCCTTGGTTGAAAAGAATGAGTTAAGCCCAAACCTGATATTTTGCCCCCTTGTACTTTGTAGAAACTTGTCATGCAAAACGTCAGCGGGCTATTTAAGCAAAGGAGTATCTCTCCCAGCCCAGATGAATTTGAGATTCTAGAAGACAAATATTATGTCGCAAAAGGCCCTCACATTTATTTTCATACATTAAATGTTGAGGACATAATTAAATTATACTTAATATTAAGTAGTTTTTGTTGACATGAGGTAGATTAAAATGGCAAGGATGAATGAGATGCATTAGAATAACAAAATGAAAACAATGAACTGTCACTTCTTCATATTCTCTTAGTTCTATTTTTATTTTGTTGTGTCTGCATGCAGGCCAGTTAATAAGTTCTTTGAAGGAGAGGAGGAGTGGAAAGGAAAGCAGAGAAAGGGAAAAATTAGGCTTTTCGGTACCCCAGAGTAAAACACAGACTGAAAGGCATACTGAAGTGGGCTGTGAAATCTGCCACACTTCTCGTGAATGTGACATCGTTCCCACAGAAGCAATTAGAGCAAATCCACGGTAGCCATAGAGTTTGAGAGCTCAGGCTGGTAAAGCAAATGAAGAGTAGGAATGTTTCTCTGAGAGGTAAAAAAGCAGTTGCTGGCAGCAAGATGAGGGCATTATGCTTATTTTCCAGGTGAAGTGGATGGAGATGGGTGTAAAGCAGAATCAGACTGTAAGTGATAGAAGAGACAGAACTTGGAAAGGTTGTCGTCTACCTGGGTCTGTTTAATGTAATGCACATTTTTCTGGGAATAAGGACTGAAAGAAGCTTAATGTGCCTTAATCTCTGTAGCTTTGATGATTTACTGTTAGATCTCTAGAAATTTATTACACTTGAAACTGGTCAGGAAGCTGGAAGCAACTGGAAGTAGGCAGTAATTGCTGGTGCAAGAGTGCAGTTGTAGCCCCAGGGGTGGGTCCTCTTCCTCACATCCAGACATTCGGGTAAGTTTCCCTTCAAGCTCGCTCTTTGTAAACCTGTTCTCAGTCCACCAGGAGAGAAGAGTTTTCCTTCCCCTCCCCATAAACAGGCTGCAGGTTAGAGATAAAGACAGGAGGTAGAAAGAGATGGGAGAAGAACTCTCAGATCTTGCTCTCTAAGTAGAGGCAGTCACTTGAACTCCATCCAGAGCACATAGGGATTGCTGTCCCTACTCTGTGGCAAGTTTTAAAGGGACAAGATTGTCTCTATTTTTGTAAGGAAAGCAGATGAAGAAGGTCCTGACCTGAGGATTTCAAGGAGCAGAATTTACCGCTGCTCCCACTTTTAGTTCTGGATAGGTCTGTGTAAACCTGCACGTCTTTTAAACAGTTCCCTGCTCCAGGTGCTGACTATTTTGAGTTGCACTTCTGAAGTTCTTTACTTTTCCTTAGTAGGCTGAGACACTGGAAGACTTGGCAGCTGGACCCTGGCATTATGTGTCAGCATCCTTTATTGTATCTAATCCTCAACCATCAAACCAGCCCTGTTCTGCACAAAGCATTATTCCTGGTCTATTTCTGAGACCACTGAATTTTCCTGGTTTTATTAACCATTTCTGCAAATGGCAGTACTTTTTAAAGAGAGAGGCTTTAGAGATATGAGGTGGTGTGACAAGCAGAGGTTTTTCTAGAGTTATTTCCCCCCCTGCCCCCAGCAATGACTTTTTCAAGTTAATTGGATAACACAAACTTGTCAGAAGTTCTGAACAATATTTAGGTTTGCATTGCAGGAAATAGCTGTTAAATGCAACACTGGACCAAAATAACAGTTCTCAGTTTTTAGAGAGACCAATCACTACCTACCTCACAGATAGCACTGCTGTTGCCCTTGGTGTTTTGCAGTTAAGAGAAAAAGGCAAAACAAAGCAAGCACCCCACCACATAACTTAGAAAATCAGTGGTAAAGTATGTAACTCTTTTTCAACCTGACAGAGATTTTCTTGCTGCCGAGCAAACATGATTGAAAAAAAAGTTTTGAGAGTGAGCTGGTAATAAAAATTATTTGTGTTTTCCATATGAAGAGACAAATATTTAAATGAGACTCCTTTTATACTGAACTTCAATCACACACCAAAGATTGAAAGTTCTCCTGTTTTTCCGTTCCAACCACCCTGTCCAAATGCAGACTCTGTTATTCAGGACCTCAAACCAATTCCTTATGCCTCCTTAAAATGCATACCCTTACTTCCCTAAAGCAGAACCTCATTTCCATGCATCATTGCACAACTTGCCCTGGCTTCCTTCCTTGCCTAGCAAGTATAGGTGCTAGCGCAGATTACAGAAAACCCTACAAAATGCCAGTGCATTTTCCAATGCAAGGATCTTCAAACAACAATAGTCCACATATAATGTGAGAAATCACTCCTAAAACTGTATAGCAGAGAAAACACTTTTTTTTTTTTTTTTAAATCATGACAGAAGCTCCACATGGAGGAGAAATGGATTAGACAGTAGACAAATAGAGGCAGAGTAGACATTCAGACTGCAGGAGGAGAACAATCTGGATAAACTGATTAGCCAAATTTAGCTGAAAGCCTACACACATTTAATTACAATTGCTATTGTTAGCATGGTGAAGCTCCAGAGAACTTTTAATTGAAGAATGCTATATTCTTTACAAAGAGTGACTTGCAGACATGCAGGTAATCACTCTCAAAATTAATAATAAAAACACCATAACAAGGTCAAAAGACATTAGTCAGGTCTCTGGCATGCTGCAACTATATTGGTAATACTGATTCAGCCATTGTTAACAAAAGTATATGGACAGATATTTCAGTGTTAGGGCAATCACATCCCCTTAAAAAAGTATGTTGCCTTCTAATCTAACACCTTGTGCAAGAGGTCCTACCCCCATGTTCAGAGAAGGGTCTTTGAGCTAGAGCAGGGAGATACTACAACCTCTCTGAGCTACCTGTTAAAAAAAATTCTTTCTTGTGTTTAAGTATTATTCCCTGTGCTTCAGTTTGTGCCCACTGCCTCCTGTCTTGGGCAGTACTGAGAAGACTGTGGTTCTGTCTCCTTTATTCCACCCATCAGGTACCTGAACACATGGACAAGACTCCTCTGAGCCTTCTCTTCTTCTGTCTGGACAGTCTCAGCTCTTTCAGCCTCTCCTCGTGTGCAAGACGCTCCCATCCCTTCATCATCTTTGTGGCCCTTTGCTGGTATCACTCCAGTTATGTCCATATCTCCGTTGCACTAAGGAGCCCAGAACTGGACACAGCACTCCAGATGGGTCTCACCAGTGCTGATGGGAGGGAAACAATCATTTCCCTCAGTACCATTTTGCAAATAATACTTCTCCAGGCTAATTTGTGAAACCTATGTACATGTTAATCCTGAATGGCACTCCTGCCACTTTTTAGATTTTGGTAGTTAAATAAAGGCAGCTTCAAAAAAACATTGTTACCTCTCACACAGTCCTTAGTTTCAATGCTTGTCAAGACCAGTTTGAGCTATCCTGATTTGTCTCTGTGATCATGTTGTCCATGACTGTAGGACTTTCTAAGGCTAGATGGAATCTCAGCAAAACTGCCACTCTTAAAAAAATCCTTACATTCTGTGGTGATCAAAAGGTAGAGAGGGGTGACTCTCCTGCCTGCCATAACTCTTAAATATTTGCTAACCAGCAAAAAAGAAGGGCTATGCATTTTAATGAATCAGCCTCAAAATCTCTGCATCTGTCCAGAAAATGACAACCTAAAGCATCAAAATGTTCCTTCCAGCTTCTGAAAGTCTTTGGATCAGAGATCCTTTTGTAATCTAGTTTTACTTCTCTCCCCCCGCCTCTGGGACTGAGAATTATCAGTAATAGTAGTAGTGTTAAACATAGGAATCCCAGGGATGAGTAGGATTTTGTTCTACTGAATTACGTAGACTATAAATTTTGTACTATTTTCAGTTGAAGAAAAAGAGGAAGCAGGTAAATAAAGACAAAGAAATACTAGGGACCTCCATGCAAAAGCATGGAAATATAACCTTACTTGTAACTCTCAGTGAGTGCCTGGAAAAAATTGAAATGTGGTATCTGAACCTATGTCACATGCTGTCTGTTCTCCCAGGTGCATAACACAGTCAAATGACAACTCTTTTCTTGTGAGTCAGATTGCAAATACTGATTCAGTCGGAGATGGAAATTGAAAAACAGGCCACCAGTATAGAAGATCTACATCCTACCCTTTCAGTTGCACTCAAAATGTGCATGTTATTAGATGTCACCTCCTAAACTATCAAAGGTAGTTCTAGCCCTTCATGCTGAGTGAAGGGAAATAGGGTGCTGAAAGGTCACCTGTGTTAACACACAGTAGACCCAGCTCTGCACCCAGCCTATGCAGCCATGCTGTTACTCTTAAGGTATCTGAAGAATATGGGCAAGAACTAAGCTCATGATAAGGCATTCTGGGTTACGGATTTATGCATTACTCAGGTTTACAGACTCAGCACACCTTGGGGAAGGAATACCTCATTGATACCGAGTTGTATTAATTACCAGCTCAGCCAAATTCAAGGAAGATACGAATAAAACCAAGAAATTACAGTACTCAGACATAGTTTTGTAAGACATAGGGAAGAAAGTAAACCCATGTTTAACTGCCTTGCTCCAAAATTAACTTTAGAAAGAGTCTCAGCAGAGAATGCAATGTTCCCCTAGAGCTGGCTGGATACACTGCAGATTTAATCTCTGTTTCATTTTATTTAATTTTAGAGAAATATTAGAAGTGAACCTAATAATCAGATAAAATTGGTCTAGCATCCCCCTCCCAAGGTAGAAAGTTGTGTTTAAATGTTTATGATTGTGAAATATGAAATTAGAATGCTGTGCCAAACAGAGTTCTGCCAGGATCAGTCCTAGGCCTGATATAATTTTATTTATGATCTGAATTATAGTCTACAGGGAATGTATAGAAGTGCTATGGGTACCAACAAGCAAAGAAATGCTAGAATGATGGAGGACAGTTTATGTATTGAAAAATGCCTGATTAACTGGGGACACTGTCTTCAAAAATGTGTAAGATACTTCACCTGGAAATATATCAGTTTTATCAATATTGGACAGTGGAGTTGCCTAGCACCTGAGTAGAACTGGATCTTCAGGTTATAGTCATAAGTTGACAATGAATCAACAGCATGTTACCAAGTACTAGGAAAGGAACACAATGACAACATCTACAACACAGATGAAGATCTTCCTCTGTAGCCAGGAATGGTATAGTCTCACTTGGAGTTTTAGGCCTATTTTTCAGTACTGAACTTCATGTAATGAAAAGTGAACAATATGAGAGTACACAGAAGAGAGCAACAGTAATTATCCGGGAGGTCTAAGAACTATTCCCTAATGGAAAGGCATACACGGTTGAGTTCCCTGACTTGAAGAGAAGGCTGAAAAACTGAAGTTTCTTCTCAAACATTTAAAACATGAGGAGGAAATAAGTCATCTTTCCTCAGTATACATTGTAGGAAATACAAAAACTAATGTTCTTCACTGCAGCAACTTTGCAGTAAGGAAATAATTTCTAATATGGAGTAGAGTAACACACTAGAAAATGTTACTTGGGAAGATAGTGGGGTCTCCAAGAATCAACAAGACTGAACAACTACCAGAAATAAAATGTGCTCAGTTGCATTCTGATGATGGGTGGAGAGCAACAAAAATTGCTGATGCCTAGGAACTGGTAGTTATCACAGAACTATAGAAACAATCTATGCAGACAGGGGAGGAGTGCAGGATGTAATACACTTGGCATTTAGTAAGGTTTTTGGAACCATGTCACACAGCATTCTCATTTGGGATTTGAGGGAGTAACAGCAGGCTGTTAGATGTTTGAAAATTGACTGTGGAACAGGGTCAAAGGGCTGTAGTTAACAACTTAGTGACTGCAGGCACTCAGTAAAGAAAAGAATGACCCAGGGCTGAATGAATACTTGATTTTAATGGATGTTTTCAGTAACGACCTGGATGATATGAGACAATGCACCCTTAGCATGTGTGGATGATAGTAAGTTAGGGAGGGTAGACAAAGCCAAAAGACAGCTATTTAAGAAAAGCAACTTTAATAAACTTGAGGTGTGGGCCAAAAGAAATCTTGTGCAGTTTGTCAAAGGAAGTGCGAAGTTCTACACATGGAGCCGAACAGCTACTTGCAGCAGCATGGGCTGGGAAACAACTGGTCTGACCTGGGCGGAACCTGGGGGTTGTGGTGACTTTCTCAACTGCTGGATCCTTAAAGGCAAGCTTGCTGCTGTGTCCAGAGCCTAAGCATAAATAAAACCCTGTAAGCAGCTGGGGTTTCTAACCGAAGTATTTGGTTTTCCAACCAAGTATTACTGTAACAAAGACAAAG
Organism: Phaethon aethereus; assembly: GCF_964289735.1. Classification (NCBI taxonomy): domain Eukaryota; kingdom Metazoa; phylum Chordata; class Aves; order Phaethontiformes; family Phaethontidae; genus Phaethon; species Phaethon aethereus. The sequence continues at coordinate 83,254 of NW_028114165.1, read as the reverse complement.
CACAGCAGTAGTGTCTGGAGACACCGACACAATGCACGTCATCATTTTCCAGACTTGGCTTCCTCCAGAAAAATACAGCCCAAGACAAAATTCAATACATTCCTACAGGGATGCCCACAGTAGATTCATTACTTGGAAAACTATGCCCCAGAGAGATTGTTTGGACAGGGCAGTACTTCAGCTGCTGTTAAGTACTTACAACTCTACAAGAGTTGGCAGAGTTCAACGGGAAAACTTACTGCCCAATGCAGCTCTGCAGGAGCCCAGGCAAGGAGAGGAGCTGATCAGTCACGGCTGTGCAGCAAACATTGTGCTTACAAGGCTTTCATGATATGTCTTTCTAGCTTAATCAACGATCAATATATCAGGAGACCTGTGCTGCTTCAAATGCTTGTTTAGAAAGCAGAGTAAGGATTTCAGAGAAGCAGTCAAGTGTCAGCTGTGATGCCGAGTAGCTGGTTTGCTGTTTGATGTTTGCAGTTTGATCTTCCTTACCCAAATGCAGGAGTAGATTTGCATGGTATACTACAGAGCGCTGAACGCCATCGGCCACCCTATTCCTGGGAAACCATCTGGAGTGTCTGTTGGAGAGCTCTGACTGATCCTTCATTGTCTTTCTGGGAGAAGCCCAGAGCCCAAGGAGGAAAACAACAAAGGGGTGCCTCTGTCCCCAGTTGCAGGTTATTGACCCTGTCCCTCTCTCCCATGTCCTAAAACAGCTTCACATGAGGAACTGGATATATTACTATCTTTCCAACACCTCAAGCCTGGTCTAGGAAGTTCCTCCAGCCTTTCTTCATAGACCTATTCAGCTATATCAGGTATTCAGTGAACCTGCGAGCATGCTGCCCATGCCGAGGGAGCAGACAGCCTGTAGATGGGGGCAACTGCCAGGCTGCAATCAGAAGTCATGACTAGATGTTTCCTAAGATTTTGATGATGGGGGAAAGAGTGACCTATGTATCTTAGCAAGGCTGCAGCTTATGAATGGTGTGGTGGTGATGAGGCACATGCAAGCTTCTCCTTCCACGGCGGAGTAAGACACATCACAGTCACTACTCCAGAGTCATGCTGGGCTGGCCATGAACAGCCGTCCTGACAGCTGGTACGTTGTTGTGTGAGAGAAACACCCCAAAAACCATATTTTTGTGATTCTAGCACAAACAGCATTACTTTGAAAGGAACCCTGAAACATCCGACCTGAGGAGGAGGAGGTGTGAGCGGTGGCAGGGCCGCGTGAGTGCTTGGGTGTCGGTGTCTGCCAAGCACAACATTCTTTCGGAAGTGCGTGTGCAGTGTCCCTTCCTGTGATCCGCCGTCGGAGACTAATCCTGTGATGTTGTTTTCCATGAGGAAATGGCATCCAGCTCCTGCTGCTTTGCAGAGGAACACAGCAGTGACTCAGAAAACATGCATTTGCCCTTGCCCACAGCTGGCATAGTGCAGGTGAAGCGCGATGATTTTTGGAAGATTTTGCCCCTGTGTAGATCATCTTCTGATCTATATGAAGCCACTCCCTGTGCATGGCAAACTGCATCCTCAAAGGTCAACCTGGGCTGCTGGGCCATGGCAGAGGTCTTTTCTCAATTTATCAGTCCCTGTATAGTTTCTGAACTTGGCAGCCAGAAGGTTGGAAACAGTCCAAACCAGTCTGCAGCCCAACCTCTCAGATCTCTGACCGAGGGGAACCTTAAAATAAAATTATGAGAATAAGGCTCTCCACCTCTGATTGTCTCAGCTGGTGGGGAAGGGAGGTGAGAGAGATGAAATTTGTTACCAAAGTACCAATCATTAGACTAAATTCATGATCACAGTCCCCCCAGATCTCTCATCATACCTATCAAATAGATAGATATGATCAACACACTGGGAAGCTGATAGCTGTAACATTTAAACATTAGGTGATGTTGCTTGCTAGTTTTATTTAAACAGCATAAACCACTCCTGCAACTACGCTACTGCCAGGAGATTCCTTGCAAACGACAAATCCACACATGCAAATCTTGACTTGGGCCTCAGTCTGAAGATAAAAGCTTCATGTGCTTAAAATATTTCTTACCAAAATTATGTGGGTTGCTCAGTCTCACTAAGCACAGCTTTGTGGCATGGCTTACATGTTGAACTGAAGGTGGGATATGTGAGCATGGGCATACAGAGAATGAGGATCACTGGGGTAGATTTAGAAGCCTGAAGTGTACTAAAGAAATTAGATCTTGTGCAGTTTACAGTCTTACCCACATGCAGAGATAGGTTCCAATTGACCACATCTCTGTTGCTGCCAGAGTTGAATACTGTCCAACGATGTTCTTTTGGATATTACACATGAGGAGAGTTTAATGTGTAATATACAGTTTCCTTATTTGGCATATTTGGCATTACATGGGGTTTTGATTTAGCGGAGTGATACAGCAACATACTGAAATCTCACCATAAACATGATATAGCAGTTGCAATACACAACTGAACCACATTACAAACACAATTGTCATTACTGGTGTCTATATGCTCATTGTCACAATGCTGGGCCTCCCCAGGCATTGGGAAGGAATATGTTGGTTGAAACCATCTCAAGCCCATTGCTCTCTTCAAACTTTGTTTCATTCGTTGTCCAGTTTTTATAGTTTATGTTGGGCCAAGCCACATATGCACTGTCCCCCCTTCCCCTCATGCTGGTCTGGCTAACTCAGGAAGACATTATTATTTGTTAGTTGTCTGATGATTCACTGGTGCAGCTGTCTTATCCAAAACCATGGAAATGCTCCAGGGTCCTTGGTGTTGAGATAAGCTCAGTTTTCTTTACAGTACATTATTCCTCAAGGTCATTGTCTTTTTGCCCTTCTCCTCTGAGGTCTCCTTCACTGTGGGGGCGTAACGGTCTCTCAAATGTGCCCAGATTTTCAGTACAAGGGAAAAATTTGTTTCTTTCCCCTAGATAGTCCAGGTGAGATCTACTACCTTTTCAGTATGGCAGATCGCAGGAGCATGATAACAGCGCAAAACAGGTGTCTCTATAACCTGTCTCATTCACAAAGGACAGACTGTGATTCCATTTTTCCTTCGAAAGTGACAGAGAATATTTTGAATAGAGAATGAAGCACCAGCTTCCAGTGAGTGGAAAGCGCAAGGAATATAAAAACTTATCCAATACTCATACAAAATTCAAAACTACTAGTTTGAAATCTATGAATACTGTTCCAGAAGTTTATTCATACATATTCTTACAATATAATGTCTGACAGTAATTTTTTTGCCTAACATTGATCTAAAACTTGAAGCCTGAAGTTCTATTAGCATTTCATCAATGACGTTTTTTAAGTGAGGTCTAAAATAATAACTGCGTATGCTAATTATTTGCCCTGGGGTTATTGATATAGACACAACACCCTACAGGACCCCTGCCTTATTGTGCTAAACTTTAAACACATATGAAGAAAACATTGCATCAATTACCTGGAGGATGCAAAATCAGAATATAGGGAAGGCAGCTGAAAACTTACAAATGGAAACCAACAGCTGAGCGTAAAAATCATGAGGATAGGCAGCAAGTGTTCTCATCACACTGGAAGCTTGGTCCTTTACCTCTATCTTGCAGAATTAAATCTGTCTTAATTCCATCTTGGTGGGAATCATTCCTTAGTCTACTTATGTGCTAAATGTACAAAATTTTAAGTGCTCTTGCTTGAGCACTGTCACTGTTAAGTATGGGCAGGGCTGGGAAGCAGAAAGGGAGGGGTACTGAAATGTAATATTCTACCGCTAATGAAGCATTAGTAAGTGTAAAAAAGAAAGTAATAATTAAAATAAACCACAGAACTATTCTGGAATCCTTCATTAGGCTGGTAACAGCAGAAAAGGCTCAAGTTTGTTTACTGTTTTGTGACTTGTCAGTTCTGTATAAACAAGAACTGTAGCAAACATAGTACGTTTTTTAAGCCCCAGTGTCATACTCAGCTCACCTGTTTACTCCCCCCAGGAAGAGAAAGGAGGCGTTCTTAGGACTACAGCAAATCTAAGGAGAATCCCTACTATACCTAAGCATTCCTCTGCACCTCTGCAACAGGAAGCACAGTTGTTACAGCTTAGATAAAAATTGCGAATACCACTATTGAATGGACTATAGCAGCTGATTAGAAGAGTTCAGTGAGGGTTGCTTAATATCGAAAGGGGGGAAAAGCAAAAATCGTTCTGTTGTTCTTAATATACTCATTTTCTGAAGAAAATCAAATTATAAAAAAAAAAACCAAAAGCTGAAACAATTTACGTATTAGTCTAGTAGTAATTCCAGCTCAGGATGTTCTTATACTGTGACATTTGTAACATCTTCACACAAGGATTGCTCCTTACTTTCATAAATGCTAATTCTCTTTCCAGTATAGATTTCAGCCCAAACCAGCTAAAGACTGAAAAGCTTGATCTGCAGTACAAAAGAAGGGTGATTTTCTTACTAATTAAGATGCCAGAAATTTGAATCTATGGTTTTACTAAGGGACATGTTGTAAAAGGTGAGGAAAAAAAATCCCCACAGCAGTAACTCCAAATGAGCAAAACTGGTAAAAATAACCATAAAAAACATTTGTATTCTGCCTGCTAGTTAACATGTGCTTACAGACTCAAAATTGGTTATGCAAAAATAAGAAAATAGTATCACACCTCCCATTTCAGAAATGGGAAATTGAAAGCAAAACAGAAAGCAAATGTGTTAGAAAACCTGACTACACAGATTGTACAAATTTCCCTAAAGAAAATAAAAGAAGTTTTCCAAACATTAAAATTTCTGGGGAAGTTTATAGAACGTTGAGTACAAATAAAACAAAACGATAAATGAACAACAGCATGAAAATGAGAATTTTAAGTAATTCAAAGAAACCTCAGTCATAGCAAAAAAATTAAATAAATATATACATAGCAAATGGGTTTATGGAAATCCAAGGAGGAGGAAGAAAAACTTTCCAATTGTTATGAATATGTACGTCACTGGAATTTGGCGGAGGGGGATAATTTTTTGTTTACTTTGTAGGCTTTACAGCAAATGCTTTGCAAATCACAGCAACGGCTGCTCCAGCACGACCAGTGACGGAGGCTGAAAAAAATGGCGGGAACCCCGCCCCTCCCCGCTGCAGTCCCCAACCAGGTCGGCTCCCACCACATAAAGGCCGCCGCGCCGGCCCAGACTGTTACACTCATTTCCTCAGGCTCCAGCGGCAGCATGTCCGGTAGAGGCAAGGGCGGGAAAGGACTCGGCAAGGGAGGCGCCAAGCGCCACCGCAAGGTGCTGCGCGACAACATCCAGGGCATCACCAAGCCGGCCATCCGCCGCCTGGCTCGGCGCGGCGGCGTGAAGCGCATCTCGGGGCTCATCTACGAGGAGACGCGCGGCGTGCTGAAGGTCTTCCTGGAGAACGTGATCCGGGACGCCGTCACCTACACCGAGCACGCCAAGAGGAAGACGGTCACGGCCATGGACGTGGTCTATGCCCTTAAGCGCCAGGGACGCACCCTCTACGGCTTCGGCGGCTAAACTCCTATTCCTAACATAGGTTACGCTTTTATTAGAACACAAAGGCTCTTTTCAGAGCCGCCCACTTACTCTAGGAAAGAGCTGTGTTGCTGGAAAGTTGAGTGTATTTGTATTCCTTGAATAATCATTTACAAGTAAATTACTTAATACACAGTTCTTATGATATGGTTAAGCACTTGATAATTAACTAAATGCGTATGGATAACGTTAGGGACGATCCTAGTTAAGTAGATTAAAGAACGTACAGAGCTGTTGATTTCGATATCACCCTAGCTGGAGCTAATGATTTTTAGGGCTGTTTTTCCCCTACTTATTCGAAAAATCGAGCTGAAACCCCCTAAATTTACGCTCCTGCTTTCAGCGGGTGATCTGGCCCGGCTCAGAGGCAGGTACGCAATAGCCCCACAGGCGTCTGTTGTGATCTGTATTTTTTCAGTAGTGGAACAGTAGCAGAAACAGATACGTATTTGTACTTAAATTACGTTAACACCCGCACTGATGCTCAGCAGGTGGAAATGTATGGGCGTGGGGTGGGAGGTGTCAGAGTTGGTCGTCCCCTGAACTTCTCATGAAACTTTAAATACCGGAATGATCCCAAGTCTGTTCTCTGAAAGGGGTTTTTAGGGAGCTGCCCGTCACTCTTTGTGCTCCCGGGGTGTTAAAACTGAGGAAGCTTTTTTAAATTTTTTTTTTTATCTTAGGGCTGCTGACGCTGGAGCAGTCCCCCGTAACCAGTGTCCGTACCGCTCCTCCCTTCGCCTGAAAGCTCTTCTCATTCGGGCTGTGAGGACAACTCTCTTGGCTAGGAAAACAGCAGAAATATGCGGTGGGGAAAAATGGGAAGCTCACGGGCAACAAAGTTTGTATTTCAGCAAGCAAGAGCCTGGGAATACTTCTTATGATGAAAGAAATTCAAAGTCCTTAAAGACACTCTCCCTTGAATGAGAATATTTTCATGTACGATTCATCTTGATCCAAAAGCACTTACCCTACCAGCTACGGCATTATTTTCTACTGTTTCCAGAATAAAGTTATCCTAGGTTAAAAAAAAAAACAAAACAAAAAACCTCAAACCAAACAAAAAAATCCCAAACAAAACCAAACACTGCCCCCAAAAAGAGGACAAAAAAACCCGCCAAATCAACCAAAACATCCTTACGAAGGTTATCTATTGAGGAAAACCTGAACAACGCTTATTTTTCAAAGCTCAAGTCTCAGAGAATTGGAAGAAAATAAACACGAATCTTCCATGCCCTCAGGGCAGGTAACTTACAATTTCCCGTTCCCCTTTTGAAGAACTTTCGCTACAGGTTTCACTTCTGAGACAGACTATAAAAGTTGCTGTAAGAAACGGAGAAAACCGAAAACCAGAGCGGCGAGTGCCGGACGGGGGGCGGGTGGTTGGTGAATTGGCGCGCTTTCTAGGCGGGCTTTTCGAATTCGAAAGTATCCAATGAGAACAGCGCGTCGCTGCCAGCCAATCAGCGCGGAGAAGACGCTATAAAGTTCCTCGCGGCGGCGCGACGCTATCAGTGTGCAGTGGCGATTCTTGGGTGGCTCTCGGCTCCTTCGCAGCGATGGCGCGCACGAAGCAGACGGCGCGTAAGTCGACGGGCGGGAAGGCGCCCCGCAAGCAGCTGGCCACCAAGGCGGCCCGCAAGAGCGCGCCGGCCACGGGCGGCGTGAAGAAGCCGCACCGCTACCGGCCCGGCACGGTGGCGCTGCGCGAGATCCGGCGCTACCAGAAGTCGACGGAGCTGCTGATCCGCAAGCTGCCCTTCCAGCGCCTGGTGCGCGAGATCGCGCAGGACTTCAAGACCGACCTGCGCTTCCAGAGCTCGGCCGTGATGGCGCTGCAGGAGGCGAGCGAGGCCTACCTGGTGGGGCTCTTCGAGGACACCAACCTCTGTGCCATCCACGCCAAGCGCGTCACCATCATGCCCAAAGACATCCAGCTGGCCCGCCGTATCCGCGGCGAGCGCGCCTGAGCCTCCTGCCATAGCTCTTCCCTCTGTGGTCCTGAACTTCATCCCCTCACCCTAAAGGCTCTTTTAAGAGCCACCACATTGCCCAAGAGAGCTGTGACACGGTCTTTCTTGATACTTGGATACAAGACTAAATTGTCCTGATATTCTGTTAAGATTGTGCAAGTTTTTGAGAGTGTTTTATACTTACTAAACTAGCCCTTGTAGCATGTAGCTTGTCTCCCTCCCACTCTCCCTAGCTCTGTGCTCAGCCAATTTCTCTGGACGCTGTTGTCAAGAGGCGTTTGCAATCTCAAAATAGAATTGCACCGCAATTCCCGTGCAAATGTGTTTATGAGACTTCCTAAGCATTTGCTGGAAACTGATTGATTTTTTTGATCAGTGTTAAACATGCTGTTACACTAAGGGGCTTGGAAATACATAATGTACTATACAGGAAAAGTAAGTGCACACATAAGATAAAGGAGTGCTGAAATAAGTTAAATGAAAAATTCTTTTAATTTTAAGAGCACAGCAAGAGCTATAATCTTAAAAAAAAACAGAGTACAGTAGGACAGAAAGCCTATGATAATTTTTCCCTGCCCCCTCCCTAGACTTGATACTTCCTGTAAAACATTTTATTTTGCTATGTTTTTATGGAGCAGTGCAGGTTTTTACTTTTAGGCAATGTGGAAGGCATAACCTGAGTTAGTATTGGAAGATAAACTTGAAACAGCATTTTGTTAAAGAAAAGTTGATGTAAATATATCATTGCTCTTACTAGGATATACTATAAAAATCCTAGCACTGTATTAGATATCTGAGCGCCCTACCTTTCTAAGTACAAGTAAAACAGAATTGCTAAGCAGATAAGCCTGTTGCAAGGGAAAAATATGGGCAATTTGATAACTTGGTCTAATTATGACTTATATTCTCAATTTTCTTTGTTTGCTTTATGACTTTAAGGAAAGGCTGGAGTGAAGGACAAAGGAGAGTTTGGGAAAAGCAAAGAGAAGCTGATGGTTTTCCAAATATGTGGAGAACACCTGCACAGAGGAAAGTTTCGTGGCTGTTTGGGGCCAAAACAGCTGGGGGAGAGGAAGCGGCTTTTAAGCCTTAGCGGGTTGTAGTGGATGAGAGGCCTGCAGGAAATATGCTTATATGGTTTTGATAACTGAGGACAAGCTTTTTGTGTTTGATTATAAAAAGGAGATGGTGTCAGTAGCGGAATACACATGGGGGGATCAGAAGGTCCACATTTACTAGAATATAGTTGATTCAATTAAATTTTGTAATCAGGAAATTACAGTTGGCTTTCAATTTCTTGGTTGATCATGTCAAGTCTTGCAGACTCTAGCTGTTGTACTATTTCAGAGAAGTCATCTTTTCTATTCATTCACAAATAAAGCATTCGGATTCCTATTGTTTTTGCTGCTTTGCTGTTAGAGCATCTTTTCCTCTGTCCTTGATAATGGAGTCTTGCCTACCCAATATGCTTCTTGAAATGTTACCAGCCAAATTGGTCTGAAATGCAAATTCAGGTATTTGAGTATGGTGCCTGGGGAACCCTGCCAGACGTTTCATACAGTGTGTTTCAGAAACACTGCACAGGAGATAAAACGTGGTAGCTACAACTAATATTCATATCATAATGATGTAGGTATGAATGCATATCCACAAATGCATGTACATATTCTATATGTATTCCACACATATTATGTGTGCTTTTCCTTCAGTCACAACTTTTAATTCTTCTCAGTATCCACCCACCTCTGTCTCATTCCTACTTCCCTCTGCCCCAGTACCACCCAGCTTTATGCATTCTGGCTTTATTTTTTGTGGTTCCAACAATACGATATGGTAGATCAAATGAAAGAAGATGCTTTGCAGTTGGACTAGATGATCATTGTAGGTCCCTTCCAACAGAAATATACTATTCTGTTCATCTCTTTGTACATCACCACTTGCAGAGTAAGGGGCAACAATTTTATGAAGTTGAAAGTGAAAGTGGTCCTGCTGGCATAGCACAGAGACTGCGCCTGTAAGTGTAATTTGAAAGGAATTATATGATTATGATTTTAAAATTAACTATATGCCTGGATACACTCTAAGACTTCAGCAGGCTACATCCTGATTCTAATTGTTGTTCCATCTTGGCAGCGTATTGTTAAGTGAAATTACTTAAGCTTTTATCTAGGCACCCTTCGAGGTGTTGAAGTGTTCGAGGCCAGGTTGGATGGGCCTTTGAGCAACCTGGTCTAGGGGCAGGTGTCCCTGCCATGACTAGGCTTGGAACTAGATGATCTTTAAGGTCCCTTCAAACCCAAACCATTCTATGATTCTGTGAGGTTAGCAAAGGTTACAATGGCTAAAACCTCAGACTTGTTACAATTGCAAGTAAATAAAGAGTGAGGTTACAGTGTGAACAAAGATGACCTGACTGAAACAGACACTGGTGCCTGCTTACACTGCACATCCAGGCTCTCTAAGAAGCCTTTGCTCATACCAGACTGTGGAATTTGCTCTCAAAAGTGAATGAGGAAATTATTCATTGTGACTGATAAGTAGTTAGTATCTTGCCTGTCTTCCCAGGTCGTGTCAGTGCTGTCTAGTAAAATTGCTAAAAAGATTGGGTAGGATCTTACTGTGTTTAACAAGGTGGTACTTGTTAGAAATAAGGCAGAGATCCCTTTTTTAATTATTATTATTTTCTGATTAACATTACATATGCTCTAGGACAACTGAAGCTGTAGAAGCAAGGGCTGATGCTGTCTTTTTGTCATCTGACTTTTAAGAGAATACAGAACTTTTCTGGCCTATTGGAAGATTTCCTTCACTCCCCAGGCTGTAAGTCAAAGTCTCTTCTCACATCATGCTGCCTCTCAAGACAAGGAGAAACCTTAATTAGGCCGTAGTATAAAACTTCAATTCCAAAAACAGACAATATTTTTTTCTGTATCAGTTGTGTTTCTTTGATTCACTATGAACTTAGAAAAGTTTTTACTTTACATAAACAGGTGAAATCTGTCTTAAAAAATTCTTACACATTCTGTTTGAAAGACACAAAATTAAAAAAATAGACTAGCTCCTGTGTCTACCATTGACTGCACAGCCATTCCATTCATTGCTTGGTAACATTGCAGTTCTTCACTTCCACTGCCACCTGGTTTCAAAACAAGGCCATGAAGATCGACAAATTCACTTGCGGGGGGGAGGCTTTATGTAGAAGTGGGGGGGAAAAAAAAAAAAAGAGAGAGAGAAAAAGGGAAAGAAATCTCCAAACCAACCTTAATCTGGGCTGATGGCTACACTCAGCAAGTCTTTCCACCATCTTTTCTCACCCATCCCAGTGCTGTCTCTAACAGGTTGTGTCTATAGTGCAGCAAGCATCTCTAAGAGAAAGAATGCGAACGGTGCTCAGAGCCTCTAATGGCAAAAGATGACAGCTCTGCCTTTTAACAGCACGCAGCACTGCTACGCCTCAGGTACTAACTGTGAGCTTTTGCAGCTGGGGAGAAGATGGGAAGATGTTTCCTGAAATTGTGCAGAAACTGCTATTAGTCCCTGTTACAAATCTGAGGCGTAATTCTTAAATTCCTCTTTTAACGCTCAGGCTCTTGTTAGACTGGTCACTCCTGTCTGCATGTCTCTCAGTAACGATTCGAGCAAAAGTGGGTCCCTACAAGGAAGGTTGAAAGCTGCATACATATATCCTGTAAGTATCCTCTGAAGAATCCTAGAAATCTGACAACTGAGCATATTTTCAGATGCATAAAAACTTCTGATCACTACCTGGGGAAGTGCAAGTTCAAAGACAAATACACATAGACTCATTATTGGAAGAATACACGGATTGCCACTCCAAGATTTTTATAAAACTCTTATTACAAACACACCCCCTCAAAAAAAAACCCCCAACCCTCAGGAAATATATAAAATTTTTTCCTCCAGTTTCATCTTATCAGTCGTAACAAATCCAGTTATTCTTGTGCAAAGTACTTTTCAATCATAGTTTCTTGCCTTTTTTAGGTGTGTTTCTGTGCTGTAAGAAACATTATGTGCCCTGTTTCTTCAGCATGGTCATCCATCATTTTGAGGACAGCCTCAAAACCAATCTTTTGAGACAGATTGTTCCTGGCCTTAACAAATGTTGGAGCAAGGCCGCAGCCCCCTTGAAAACAGACTGCCTTAGCCAGGTTCCACTGTAACACAATTCCAGTGAGCAGCGGCAAGTTTCTGCACTTGCCTTAAGGTGCAGCATCCCCAAGCCGGGGCCCATCCCATACAGACCCGTGCCCCCTTCTCCCCTCTCCCCCTCAAAGCTGTTTCAAGTCCGGCATAGTCATAGCGATGTAAAAACCTCCACTCAGCCTGATGTTCTCTGCTTACCGCCCTTAAACTAATAGACTGACCTCGCCCCCCACCTCAAATTTCACCTCTCCTCCCTCACTCTATCCATAAAAGTGCCTGTTACTCCCCTTCAGTGTTTGCAAAGCACCCGTGAATGGCAGAGCAGGAAGGTTAGAGCTTTGTGGGGTTTATAGAAAACAAGTGTTCATGTGCAGACAATGTCGTAAAAAATGAAAACAAAGCAAACCAAAAAACAAATCACAGAAGGAACTGAGACCATAAAATAAAATGCTACAGTCTAGCAAAAAAACTAAGAAAAGGTTGTTACTTCTAAAGCATGCGCATTTGAAAAGTGGTACAGCCCCTTTTTTTTTGCGCATGTAGTGGCTCTTAAAAGAGCCTTTGGGTCTGTGTGAGCTGCCCTCGGGGCCTGCTGGAACCAGGGAGGGGCTGCGGCAGGAGGCTCAGGCGCGCTCGCCGCGGATGCGGCGGGCCAGCTGGATGTCTTTGGGCATGATGGTGACGCGCTTGGCGTGGATGGCACAGAGGTTGGTGTCCTCGAAGAGCCCCACCAGGTAGGCCTCGCTCGCCTCCTGCAGCGCCATCACGGCCGAGCTCTGGAAGCGCAGGTCGGTCTTGAAGTCCTGCGCGATCTCGCGCACCAGGCGCTGGAAGGGCAGCTTGCGGATCAGCAGCTCCGTCGACTTCTGGTAGCGCCGGATCTCGCGCAGCGCCACCGTGCCGGGCCGGTAGCGGTGCGGCTTCTTCACGCCGCCCGTGGCCGGCGCGCTCTTGCGGGCCGCCTTGGTGGCCAGCTGCTTGCGGGGCGCCTTCCCGCCCGTCGACTTACGCGCCGTCTGCTTCGTGCGCGCCATGAGGAAAGAACTCCCAAGAGCTCCCTATGAAATCCACGACTGACTCAGATGTAGCGCAGCGCCGATACTTATAGAGCCGCCGCGTCTCTGATTGGACGGCGGGAAACGCGATCTCATTGGGTACCCTGAAAATCGCAGCCCGGGCGGCAAGAAGCCGAATTCGCCGCCGGTTGCACCGCCCTTCCCCGCCCCCCCGGCTCCCTCGGTGCGAGTCCAAGGCCTGGGGGGAGGGGGGGGGGGGGGGCGGGTATTGCAGACACCGTGCTCCCTACCCCTTCTGCTTTCCCTCTTCGCCAGGCTCCTGCCGGATTAAAAGGCGGGTGAAGGTTTAAACTCAGGAGCTGTTTGGTTTTTTTTTTTTTTTTTTGGTGGGCTGATTACAAAAGAAGAAAAAAGTTCTTTCGATGCCGTACAGCTCTTCCTCTTACACCAACGAGCACATTATCCCCACAGCCGCATAGGAGAGATCGCCTGGTACCTCAAAACAGACACACAGACACTTCACAAGTCCTATAATGAAAGGTTGTAGCTGCAACAATCGAGATGCACCTTTTAAGCTATTTTTCTCGAGTTGTTTTCTTTTCCCTAGGCCGTCCGACAAAAGATCTTAAGTACCGTCAAGTAAAATCGTGACTTTGAGAACACTTAGACAATGAATTTATTTGTGAAATTAAAAGCTTATAATGGAATCCGGAATTACTCTATTATTTAACGTGCCCCTACTCATTAAAGCTGTGAGAAAACCAGAAGTGGCCGCAAGTATTTATTGATAACTACCGTTAGTCTCATAGAAACCTGAAAAACTAGGTTTTTTTTCACTGTTTCCTCCGGTGATGATGGAAATAAAACAGCCATACTTTAGAATTGAGCCCGAGGTGGGCAGCGTTCTCTGCACGGGCGAATGAGAACACTGTCGCATAAAGCTCCTTTTGACAAGTTTTCTTGAAATGTGTTGCCAGGGACATAATTTTTGCTCACGATTCACCCATCCCCCCAAATATGTACTCCAGAAAACTCTATTAGATTTAATCCTGAAATTGTTTTTTAAAAAATGAGACAAGGAACTGAAGACAGGTTATAGTAGAGAAAAAAAATTTATTTAGAATTACCAGAAAGAAAACGTTCATCTCGGAGCAACTTTCATCTTCTTCCCTATGTGATAAATTGCTTTCCCTTTCTTCTTTGCAGTGGATTATCTACTCTCAGTTACATCAAAATTTTAAGTTGACATGAATAATATTCCAGATTATATTTATAACAACGCAGATTTAAAAAAACGTAAAGAAATCATTCAGTTTTGATTACAAAGGACACTTGAAATGATTTACTGGGGTACAACACTTGCAAGAGAATTTAAGGACACAAAAAACAGCGAGTCTCTTTTACACAGCAAAGACAACTTCGCTAATGACCGCAAAATTAGAACATTAGATAGCACTTATCCAATTATAAAGCGTTTCAGCAATACTCCGCAATTGTGTTTAAGTAAGCTTTGAAAATTGGGTTGTCCATTCTTCAGAAGTCCTTTCAGAAAAAACAATGTTACAGCTCTTCTTAGGAGAAAGTGGGTGGCTCTTAAAAGAGCCTTTGGGTTCTCGAGGTGGTGCGGGAGCAGCAAGCTTTAGCCGCCGAAGCCATAGAGGGTGCGTCCCTGGCGCTTAAGGGCGTAGACCACGTCCATGGCCGTGACCGTCTTCCTCTTGGCGTGCTCGGTGTAGGTGACGGCGTCGCGGATCACGTTCTCCAGGAAGACTTTCAGCACGCCGCGCGTCTCCTCGTAGATGAGCCCCGAGATGCGCTTCACGCCGCCGCGCCGAGCCAGGCGGCGGATGGCCGGCTTGGTGATGCCCTGGATATTGTCGCGCAGCACCTTCCGGTGGCGCTTGGCACCTCCCTTGCCGAGCCCCTTCCCGCCCTTGCCTCTACCAGACATGCTGCCGCTGGAGCCTGAGGAAATGAGTGTAACAGTCTGGGCCGGCGCGGCGGCCTTTATGTGGTGGGAGCCGACCTGGTTGGGGACTGCAGCGGGGAGGGGCGGGGCTTGGGGCTCGCTCCCGCCGGATCTCCCGCTTCTCCTACCGCGCGCCCCTCTAGCACAAAAATACGAGTTTCGTGCGAGTTCCCCTCCCGCGGCACAAGTGATTCGGTGTTGCTGCCCTTTTTCTGTACGTTCGGTGTGTTCAGGTAGCAAAGCATTGGATCTGTGTGTGTAATAGCATTATATTTTAAAATCTTTGATACGCCGTAATCATTTAGAAATAAAACCTCGACCACAGAAAAGTATCGCAGTTACTGACTCTTAAATTTACTCTTCTATTTTTTACTATTATTGTTATTTTAAAATATGGGTATGTGTTAGGTATTGCAACTTCATCTGTTTGCATTGATTCTTGCTTGTGACACCAGTGTTTGAAACAGCTGCTCCTCATGGTTTTTTAATAGAGTATGTTGCAGCAAAATCTGTCCAATGATGTTTCTAAGAAATTCTGCCCTTCCTTGAATTTCTTTCTCATCTCCATTTCCCGCCCTTTCTGAATGTCTTCTCAAGGAGAGTTTAGCAGTAAAGGTACACTAATAGAGAGTTTAACACTTATGTGCTCCACTTCAGTTTTTTTAAGATAAACCAGTTCTTTTAGACAAATATGTTTCCATTCTTGTGGTAGCATAGATAATAATGTGATTATTTTTCTGAGAAATTGAAACACTAAATATGTGAAAAGAAGGGTGGTTTTGTCCTTCAGGGGAATATATTCAACTCTGGTTTTGCTTTCTTTTGGGAATGAAAATCTTCTGAGGTTTTACTGTTGAACACAAATGTATTGGGTTTGTGTGGCAAAGTGTTGATAGCAGGGGGGCTACAGGGGTGGCTTCTGTGAGAAGCAGCTAGAAGCTTCCCCTGTGTTCAAGAGAGCCAGAGCCAGCTGGCTCCAAGATAGACCTGCTACTGGCCAAGGCCAAGCCTATCAATGATGGTGGTAGCACCTCTGTGATAACATAGTGAAGAAGGGGGAAAAGTTGCTGCGCAATGGCAATCATTGCAGACGGAGAGATTGAGAATACATGAGAGCAATAGCTCTGCAGACACCAAGGTCAGTGCAGAAGGAGGGGGAGGAGGTGCTCCAGGCATGAAAGCAGACATTCCCCTGCAGCCTGTGGTGAAGACCATGATGAGGCTGGCTGTCGCCCTGCAGCCCATGGAGCTCCATGGTGGAGCAGATATCTACCTGCAGCCTGTGGAAGACCCCAAGCCAGAGCTGGTGGATGCCCGAAGGAGTCTGTGACCCTGTGGGAAGCCCATGCTGGAGCAGGCTCCTGGCAGGACCTGTGGCCCCATGGAGAGAGGAGCCCAGGCTGGAGCAGGTTTGCTGGCAGGACTTGTGACCCCATGGGGGACCCATGCTGCAGTAGCCTGTTCCTGGAGGACGGCACCCCGTGGAAGGGACCCAAGCTGGAGAAGTTCATGGAAGACTGTCTCCCATGAGAGGGACCCCACGCTGGAGCAGGGGAAGAGTGCAAGGAGTCCTGCCCCTGAGAAAAAAGGAGCAGGGGAGACAAGGTGTGATGAACTGACCGCAACCCCCATCCCCTGTCCCTCTGTGCCACTGTGTGGACAGGAGGTATAGAAAAATGGGAGCGAAGTTAAGTCCAGGAAGAAGGGAGGCATGGAGGGAAGGTGTTTTAGGATTTAGTTTTTATTTCTCATTACTCTACTCTGATTTGCTTGGTAGTAAATTAAATTAATTTTCCCCAAATCGAGTGTGTTTTGTTTGTGACTGTAACTACTGAATGATCTCTTCCTGCCCTTATCTTGGCCAATGAGCCTTTCATTGTATTTTCTCTCTCCTGTCCACCTGAGAATGAGAGTGATAGAGCGGCTTTGGTGGCCTCCTGGCAGCCAGCCAGGGTCAACCCACCACAACACGAAACAGTATTTAACAAAAATCGCAGCAATAGACATTCTATAGCTGGCTTTTGACCTGAAAATGGTCAGGATGAAAAAATTTTTTCCAGTATTGAGGGTTTGCTGCCCTCTCATGGACATTGCTTAGCTTTGGGGTTTTTTTCCCTTTCAATGTGATCGGCTTTATATAGTCTAGCCTTACATAAAGATACAATATTACATTAATCAATAATTAGCCTCTATTGTATTTTCATTGTTGGATTTCACACACACATGCACTCGGCTTGGCTGTTGTGACAGTTTGTTGGGTTTGGTGCGTAATATATCAGGCCTGAAACTAACCTTCTACCACACTAGGCAGAATATGATGAAAATCTGCGCAAGAGTATTCACAGATGTATAATGAGTAGCCCCAAATAGCGTTTGAATTAACATGTATTATTTCCTGTGATCCTGCTGTTCGCACATGCCACCAGGCACATGTTGGTGGCTATCAGGATGCTGCAGGGCCGGGGCTCTGCTCCCCTGGCTGCAGGACCCCAATCTTCAGCCACCACCAGGAAACACCTCGGGCCAGCAACACTCTGCTTCTGGGATCCAACTGTGGTCCCACTCCCTAGCTGACTTGTTGAGAAGATAAGGTAAGATTTTTTTTAATTAAAAAAATAAAAAGTTCAGGTTTATGAAAATCATATGATTTGATTGCTGGTGGCAGCAGAGGACTGCCCCTCCCTGTCATCTCTTCTGAAGATGTAAGTTTACTTTCTTATCTGTGTTCCCCTTCCTAAAGGCTAGTTTGCTTCTTCCAGGAAGGGAAGCTCAGGGGCTGCGACTGGACTGTTGTGGGAGACTGGGCCACTGTGAGAAACTAGGCACTCTGTAGTCACGTCCTCTGTCATTCCAAGGAGATTTCAAGAGCAAGGTAGCTGTATCCTGCACTGGTAAGGAAAGACACTTGATGTAATATTTGCTGCAGGCTTTATTCTCCTCTGAGTACACAGGCAAGTCCCCAGGATGTTACTAACAGGATAGTTTAGTACTACCTGCTGCAGAGCTTCCTGAACGAACTCTGCCAGAAAATCCAGTTCTTCAATCTGCTCAATCCTTGGGAATCTGACTGTATCACAGACCCCCTCTGCGAGTTATTAGCAATTGCAGACTGCTGCCATGAGGTTACCTGACAATCCTGGGCTTCACCACGTCACCTCCCCATGTACTCCCTGATGAGTTGTCCAGCTTTGGAAAGCTGAATTGTTGTTGCTGCTTTTTTTTTGTGGAATAAAATTAAATTAAAACTTCATGTTATAACCCTGCTCCATAATGAGCTGCTTCTGCTCAGGAATCTGTGACTATTGATTTAAAGACATTCAAACTTAAGAAATTCAAACTCAAGAAATTCATACTTAATAACATCAAAGTGTTATTAAACAGACATCTTTATTACAGCGCCGGACACATGGGGGATATCTCCTCCTAACATGCATGCCTCGTGTTACCAGCATCTGAATTATATAGAGTACATACATTCATATTAATTACAATTCTTATGCATGCATATTCATGATATTTCCGAGAAATATCCACCTCCCTGTCTATCTACTACATTTACGTAATGCTGGTGTTGCAAAACTACACTACGCATGCACGGGGGTCTCGGGTGGTCATCGGTGGTCGTTTGGGGAGTTAGCCCCCTAATCCTTTTATGGTCACGGGTCTTCTGAGGACAGTCTCTTCTCCTTGGATGTTTGCCCCTTCTGTTGTATAGCCAAGCAATTCTTTCTTATCATCCTTCTTTGAGCACTCCTGCTAGGTTGTTCTATTCTCAAGGGTAATTTCTCTGTACTCATTAATTTCTCAGTCCTTACTCTTAACTCTTCTTTGTTTTGATTTCATGAGGCCTCTTGGTTCTACACACACGCATTTCTTGTGATTAACTATTTACACATAGCTGAAATGTTAGCATTGAGGCAAGTTATAGCCTAAGGACTATGGGAGTAGGCTGTTAAACACAATCACATAGTCATTAGGCCAAATAAATCTGTATAAAAGCCAAACCAATCATGCAATCAACAGCCCTCCAGAAAGTCCACACAACTACAAAAGAAAATTTACAAAGCCCACACCTGACTAATTACACATGCTAAAATAAACTCATAACTGTCCCAGGTCCTTGTTTCACTATATCTAATATTTCCCCCCACCTCTTCCTGTCTCTCTCCTTGTCTCCATGCTGTCCTTAACTAAAATGTCAGAACCCATTTGAAAATGGGTTTTTAAAAAATAGACACATACTTGCTTACAGCACTGTTTTTAAACTCATGACAGAAATTCATCTAATAACATGAAGCAAGGTTGGAGCTGAGTTTCCCCTCTTGTTCCCCCCAGGTGTTTCCAAATTATACATCAGATTTCATCTGGTCTATTGAGTCTGTCTGCTAAAATCAAACTGTAACTGTAACTTGAGATAGAAATGTAGTATCTTCTGGAAAGTTACTAAGATTCATAGAATTACTTGCATGGGAAGTGTTGTGGTTTAACCTCAGCTGGCAACTAAGCACCATGCAGCCTCTTGGTCACTCCCCCCATGGTGGGATGGAGGAGAGAATCAGAAAGGTAAAAGTAAGAAAACTTGTGGGTTGACATAAAGACCGTCTAATAATGCCGTGGTTTCACCCCAGCCAGCAACCAAGCCCCAGGCAGCCGCTCCTCACTCCCCCACGGTGGGACAGGGGAGAGAATCGGAAGAATAAAAATGAGGAAATTCATGGCTTGAGATAAAGACAGTTTAACAAGTAAAGCAAAAGCCGTGCATACAAGCAGAGCAAAACAAGGAATTCATTCACCACTCCCTATGGGCAGGCAGGTGTTCAGCCATCTCCAGGGAAGCAGGGCTCCGTCACGCGTAATGGTTTCTTGGGAGGACAGACGCCATCACTCCAAACGTCCCCCCACCCCTTCCTTCTTCTTCGTCCCAGCTTTATATACTGAGCATGACATCATATGGTATGGAATATCTCTTTGGCCAGCCTAGGTCTGCTGTCCCAGCTGTGTCCCCTCCCAGCTCCCCGAGCACCCCCAGCCTTCTTTCTAGCAGGCCAGCATGAGAAGCTGGACAGTCCTTGACTGCTTAGCAACAACATCAGGATGTTATCAACAGTTTCTCATCCCAAATCCAGAACACAGCCTCACACCAGCTTCTGTGAAGAAAACCAGCTCTATCCTGGCTGAAACCAGGACAAATAGGTAAAGTAAAAGCCGTGCAGGAAGCGAAGCAAAACAAGCAAAACAATTCATTCATTGCCTCCCATCAGCAGGCAGGTGTTCAGCCATCTCCATCATGCATAATGGTTACTTGGGAAGACAAATGCCACAACTCTGAACGTCCCCCCCCTTTCATTCTTTTTCCCCACCTCTATATGCCAAGCATGATGTCATATGGTATGGAATATCCCTTTGGCCAGTTGGGGGCAGCTGTCCTGGCTGTGTCCCCTCCCAGCTTCCCGTGCACCCCCTTCTCACTGCCTTCTCCCTGGCAGGCCAGCATGAGAACCTGGGCAGTCTTTGACTGCTTAGCAACAACTGAAAACATCAGCACATTATCAATGTTGTTTTCACGCCAAATCCAAACAGCACTATACCAGCCATCAGGAAGAAAATTAACATTAGCTGAGCCAAAACCAGGACAGGAAGGGATGTTCAAAGATCATCTAGACTAACCCCCCTGCTGTGGGTAGGGACATCTTTCACTAGATTGAGTTAAAGCCCTGTCCAACCTGACCTTGAACACTTCCAGGGATGGGGCATCCACAACTTCTCTGCGCAACCTGGTCCAGTGTCCCACCACCTTAATGATAAAAAATTTCTTCCTTATGTCTAATTGAAATCAAGCCTCTTTCAGTTTAAAACTCTTGCCTTTGTTCTGTCACTACAAGCCCTGGTGACAAGTCTTTCTCTGTCTTTCTTGTAAGCACCCTTTGTCTATTGAAAGTCCACAATAAGGTCTTGCCTCAGCCTTCTCTTCTCCAGGTTGAATGACCCCAACTCAGCCCTTCTTCATGGGACAGGTGTTCCAGCCCTGTTTTTCTTCTGGCCCTTCATAGGTTCACATGGGCCCACTCCTCAAGCCTGTCAAGGTCCCTTTGGATGGCATCCCTTCCCTCTAGCCAATCAACTGCACCACTCAGGCTGGTGTCATCCACAGACTTGCTGAGGGCGCACTCCATCCCACTATCTATGTAACTGATGAAGACACTAAACGCTGTTGGTCCCAGTACAGACACCTGAGGGACACGCTACTGGTTTCCATTTAGACATTGAGCCATTGGCTGTAATTCTTTGGATACACCCATCTGACCAATTCCTTATGCATTTAACAATCCACCCATCAAATCCATACTTCTCCAGTTTAGAGGTAAGAATGTTGTGGGGAACCATGTCAAAGGCCTTACAGAAATCCAGGTAGATGACATCAGTTGCTCTTCCCTTCTCCACTGATGCAGTCACTCCATTGTAGGAGACCACTAGATTAGTCAGGTGAGATTTGCCCTTGGAGAAGCCGTATCGACTGTCTCTAGTCACCTCTCTGTCCTCCATGTACTTTGACACAGGTTCCAGAAGGATGTGTTCCAGATCTTACTAGGCACTCAGGTGAGGCTGACTGGTCAGTAGTTCCCAAGGTCCTCTTTAAAAATGGGTGTGATATTCCCTTTTCTCCAGTCACTGCGAACTTCACCTGACTACCATGACTTTTCAAATATTATGGAGAGTGGCTTAGCAACTACATCTGCCAATTCCCTCAGGACCCTGGGATGCATTTTCTCTGGTCCCATGGACTTGTGCATGTTCCTGTTCCTCAGATGGTCTCAGACTTGATCATCTTTGATGGGAAAGACTTCTTTCCCCCAGCCCCTGCCTTGAAGTTTTGGGATTTGAGAGATATGGGAAGATTATCAGTGGAAAAAAACTGAGGCCAAAATATTTTTGAGTATTTTTGAGTCTTCTCCATGTCAGTTGTCATTAGTTCTCATGTCTTATTTATCAGAGGCAGGGGACATGTTTTCTTTAATCTTCGTTTTCTGAGGGGGAAAAAAAAAGAAAGATTCTTTGTTGCCCTTGCGTAGCTTGCTTTTCCTGCTCAGGCAACTAGGATTGTTGGGATAGTTGTCACACGGAATACTTAGTCACCTTCTCTTTGATGCTGGAGCAGAGGAAGTATGTCTGCAACACACTCCCTTTTAATGAAAGAAGTCTCCTGCCTCAGGAGTGCACAAACTCGATCCTCACTAGATCTCGTCCTGACAGGAGAGAGATGCCAGTAATAGTAAAGTGTTCTCTCTGGCAGAAGGAGAAAAATATTTAAGGACTTAAGAACAAAGTGGCTGAGGGCAGGCAACCAGGGAATGGGCATGGAGTTCTGTTATGAAGATGGTAAATCTATGGTGGAGGAAACAGAGGAGCAAGGAAGAAGTGGCAAAATGCTGCAGTGGCAATGGCAATGCATGTTTTTAGTATGGCAGTTACATATAACTGACCATGAATATGCAATATGCAGAACCAATATATACAGCCTTGGTTGACTAGAGCCAGCATACACTGGTTGCTGAAAGAGCAACAGGAACACCTTTTTTATGGCTAGGTCCTGACCTATGCTTTGTTTGTTTTTATTGTTTTCAGTGTTTGATGAGAACAATAATCCTGTTATTATTTTTCTACACTTCATTCTTTCCACAGTTCTTGGCAGCCCCTTCCTGAAATCACTGAAAAACAAACCCTGCAGTCCTTGGGAAAACCAAGCACTAGGGTTTCACTGATGTCCCAGCAGGAGACCTGCGGGACTGATGAACAAAACTTGCAAGGCAATGAAAGTTCAAAGAGATCACAAATAACAATCTGCGAAGTGAAAATCAGAATGAAACACAACTCCAAGTCTAGCAAGAGTTGTCCAAACTTGAGTATGGAGAGTGAATGGGGATCCCACAAGGAGTCACACCAGTTACTTTGGTTTGCCTGAACAACATGTTCTGGAGCAGAAGGATCTTGAATCCTCACAGAGAAGTATGGCTGATATCCCCCAGTGCCCAGCACTGGATGGGGTGCATTGTGATCTACGTAGTAAAAAAGAAACTTGTGGCAGAAAAACTCCATTGTGTAACCTTACTATGTTGAAGGTGTCTACGTGAAAAATGGTTCTGTACCTGAATTCAAGCTGGCCCAAATCTGTACTGCCATGTGAGCAGCAGAGAACAGGTCTGGTATTACTGATATTCATATCGCACTCTTATTTTTGGGGACTTCACGCTGGCTGTCCCCACCTTCCTGTCCGTACACTATAGCTGTCTCCCCACTCAGCTCCTTCCTTTTGAGAACCTGTAAACTTAGTCTTGAAATGTACATATTTACATCTCTCCATTTGTTCAGCCCAGGATACTATGAAGGGCTTTTTCCCAGCTTTATGCAGCTTAACGTGCTCACTCCTATTGAGGATGTGCAACATCAGCATATCCCTATTTTAAACATCTTTGCGCCTGGAATAACGTCAAAGACTAGCTTCCAGTTTTCTCTAACAAATGCAGAAACTTTTTTATGTTAGCATTAGAATAGCTTCACTTGAAACAAAACTCCAGCTTTGATGTTTTTCAGAAGCGAGCCTCTAAGAGACACCTTTTTATTGGTTTTCAAAGATGCTGAGGCCATGCAGAATAAACTCTTACTACCACATGACAACAACTACAGTAAAAGACACAGAGATACACAAAAAGCACAGGAGTAACAGAACCCACTAACAGAGAAAAAAGAAATAAACAACCACATGTATAGAAATTACCTGGTTTTGTGGCAATATGACAGGCAATCTGGCTTGGTGGTGACTAATGCTGATGAAAGGTTCTGTAACCCCATAATACAAAAGTGTTCATCAGTACAAAGTGATTTATTGTTCTGTGAGGGAGTAACTTCAACAGAATTCTTGACAGGTTGCTGAGAGTCTGTTCTGCTCTATGTAGGCCTTTATGTAACTCACAGATTCATTTGCCATTACTATCTTTCTCCATTTCTACTTCCAGTGCTGGAACATCACAGACTTTTGATATCACCATTTACTAAGTAAGTAAATCTGTGAAATAAAAAGTTGACACTATGGAAGAGAAAACAAATGAAAGCAGGACTTCCTTGTAATACCTCAAAATACTGAACCCATTTTTTTGTTCTTCCTCCTAATTTTTGAGCAGCTTAGCATTTAAAAGCATAAAGTGGATACTTGTGTTTTCTGTCAAAGTATGGCCACTCACTAAACGCCAGCCATTTTGGGCCTTCTG
The DNA here is from genome assembly GCF_964289735.1 of Phaethon aethereus. NCBI lineage: Eukaryota > Metazoa > Chordata > Aves > Phaethontiformes > Phaethontidae > Phaethon > Phaethon aethereus. Next base: position 59,333 of record NW_028114165.1, on the reverse strand, counting down.
TTAAGCTACCTTCTCTTTGACCACCAGCAGCTCAGTTCTCCATGACAAACCATTGCATGGAATCACTGATCATTCTGATTCCAATCCAGCTCCCAAGTCAGAACTATTCACAGAAGACAAAATGTGTTTTGTGCCTGAGACCCTAAAGCTCTGCTTGCCATATTACCTGTGTTCCAGGAGGTGGTATTCACGTTCCTTAGAGTCCACAGTGTGGACAAGTGTCCATGCAGGGAGGACACTGTAGAAATTTAAGATATCTGCTATTCATCTCAGAATGTCCATTAGTCTGGTACTTTGCAAATGTGCAACATGCTAGGGACATGACATAGCCTATATAAAAAATTCAATAAATATATGCTCCATGGCCACGGGATGTCCTGTCATACAATACAAAAGTCGTGTTGGAGTCTTATTTTGGGATATCAATACAGCCCCTGAATGTGGTAGGAACTTTCCAGGGCAGTTTCTACTCATTGGTTCTTAGAAAAGGATACCCAGTTAAGAGAGACATGGAGATAAGGGCATAATGGGCAAGGATGATGTTCCTTGCAACAAACACACACAAGGTCCAGAAACTGAACAGATCATCAGCATTCCAAGGAGACAAAAAAAGCACTGTTAGGCCCTCTTAGTTGTATTGAGGTTTGACTTTTCATTATGAGCAAACGTTCAAGTCTTTTCAAGCTGCCCTGAAAAGTTTCATCTTAGCACACGGCATATCTTGACAGCTACTGAGCAGAGCTCATCTCTTTTCCTTCTTTTCCCACTTTCATGAAGCATCATAACAGTTTTGAGATAAGAAATTAATGCCCAGACATCCAAAAAGGATGTCATACAATGAAGTGAGAGGTGTTGCCTCTCCACTGAAATCATAAATCACACACTTGAGCTTCAGCCTAGCAGGTTAATCAGAAAGTTAAATCATGACAGAAGAATAGTATCCCCTGATTTTTCTTAGGGTATCAACTTCTCTTATAACCAGAATGCAAAACTGCTTAAGTAGCCAAAGAATGACCTGTTGAAGATGATACGGGGGCCCGAGAGACACACGGTGATCAGACACTGTGGCAGTGACTCGGTAATTTAAGACAAGCTATTTCTGAGGGAGAATCAGTCTGTAATTGTGCACACTCATCCTCATAACTGACATGAGCGGGAATCCACAGGTTTAGGAATGCACAGGCTGTGGGGAAGGAGAATGAGAAATGATGAATTAGGGGTACTGACTGATAGGCCAACAGTGCAATTGGCATTAATATGACATTACCCTTGTCCCTGCAACCTTATTTCACTCAGGCCACTCTTGCTCTTTGTCATTGCACTCCCCTTTTCCAGCTGGGAAAACCAATCTCCAGTAGGTACCTCTGCTATGCTGCCCAGTTCAGCTTTACAAGGTAAACAGGATTTTTGTTTTGATGTTAATTTTGTCCCTGTACATGACAGTATATCCAGTGGAGCCTATATAGCTAGTCCATTCAGTGTTCCTGCATACACATATACTTCCTTTCTGTGGTGTGGAACAATCTCTTACATTATTTGGCAGCTATCTCCAGCTAAGGACTATAAAGTCTGTTCAGCTGAATGCACAGCTATATGCTCTTTGCCTCTAAAAGTATTTTAGACTGGTATCATTGTACTTAGGCTGGTGTTCTCCATCACCACTTGTGTTCAGTGATGTGCTAGTCTTCTAAATGTCAACTACTGCAGTAGCTAAGGTGGCTAACTGATCCAACTGAATTTTCTTAAAAAACAGTTATAATAATTTGAGTTTTCCCTCTTACCTCTTAGAAAAGGGAAAGAAGCACCCTGATGCGTCCCCCAAGTGAGCAGGGAGGGTAAGTTGCAACAAGCCAAGAGTGAACTCCTGTCATTACCCCAGCTCATTCCAGAGGCCAAAACGTTTATTCCAGGGCCGTCCCACTGAGGTCAATTCAATTAGCAGGGATGTGTGTGATACAGTCTTACTCATGTTATTGCAGCTGTTTGGGTTTTGCCTTTTCGGGCTCAGCTGTAAGGAAAAAAATTAAGCATGAATATCATGTTTGCTATGGAAGCGTACCTGCTGTTTGATCATACCCATTTGAAACCGGTTCCTTTCCAACTAGTTGTAGCAGGCTGGAAAATCGCAGTTGACCACCTCTCCTCAGGTCAGTGCACATAGCTGGGTGAAACCCTTTGAGAATTAGTGGCTGTGGCTCCCAACACCCTTCACTTAGAGTAACCATGAGGGTCTGGTAAGCACATCTCCATCCCAAACAGGGGCACAGGCATGCGAGCTCAGGAATTCAGGCTGTCGGAGTGAAGTGATATAGCCCGATAATTTCAGGGAAAAAAATGGGATGTGTATGTAGGTTTGGATGTTATATAGAGGAAGAGGTCATAAACCTGAGCAAGGACCAAAAAGTCACATGCACCCTAAGAGACAATGCAGAGGAAGAGTAAGAACAACGTTTCAAGAACAGGCCTAAAAATAGAAGCTCTATTTTATATTTCTTTCTGGTTTAGTACAGGGATTTAGGATGCGGACAGTCTGCGAAAACACGAATACCTCCGAAATCGGATCCCACCATTTCTCCTCCGCACTGCAGGGACCCCATTTCCGGGTGGTCCTTTCAGATACACGAGGTTAACAGCTACGGACTTGAGACCAAACATCTTTGTTGAGAGCTAAGCAGGTAATTCCATTAAATTCCCCGTTCCCTTACCCGCTTGAGTGCAGTGAGGGCGACGGAAGGAGGATACGATTGAGTCACCGGTCTGACCCCCGCGGGTCCCTGCCGCGCCCAGCGTCTCCCTTGCCGAAATGAGTCCCCGGCACCCGGCTGAGAACCGAGAGCGTACCCGGGAAGATCATCAGCCTCTTCGGCCAAGTGAAAAGAAAGAAAGAAAAAAAAAAAGTTGTAGCGTTTGTCTAACCCGAAAACCGCGGTGCACTAGAAAAGCCTGAGCGTGGCGGCCAATCTCGGCGCAGCGCGGGCTTTTCGAAATCGGTGGCGCTCGGGGAAGGGGGGGGGAGGGGCGGGAGCGCTACCGAGCGCGGCTCTTCGTCCCCGCCTCTGATCGCAGAAACTATGGGGAGCCGCAGCACCACCCGCCGCCCCCCACCCCCCAAGAGCCGGGGGGTCGTGAGTGCTCCCCAACTTCCACGGGGACTTTCGACTCGCACCGATTTCTTGAGGCTAACGGGAAGCTACTCGCACCCACGCCCGCGGTGGCGGGGGCGCTGCTGTTGAAAGGAGCGGTACCGCGGCGGACACCGCGGCGGACACCGCGGCGGAGCTGCCCGGCACCTGTGGAGGGCAAGAGCGCGATAGTTTGTGCTGCCACCGGATCGACCGGAGTTAAACAAGAGCAGTGCCGAAGGGAAGTTAGAATTGCGCGCGCGCGCACACACTACAGACGTAAAAAAAAGTGTTTCAGCTCTTTTAGAGAGAACTTGGGTGGCTCTGAAAAGAGCCGTTGGGTTTATCTGCAAAGCAGACAGGACTTTACAGGGTTATTTATTTCTTCTTAGGCGCTGCCTTCTTTGCCTTCGCCGGTTTCGGCTTGGCCGTCTTAGGCTTGGCAGCTTTGGACTTCACCGCCTTCGCCTTGGCCGGACTCTTCGCTGCTGCCGCCGCCTTTTTGGGCTTGGCAGCCTTAGTTGCCTTCTTGGGGCTCTTGGCCGCTTTTTTAGCCGCGGTGGCCGCCGGCTTCTTGGCTTTCTTGGGGCTTTTCTTCGCTGTCACCGCCTTCTTGGGCTTCTTGGCGGCGCTGGCAGGCTTCTTGGGCGCCGGCTTCTTGGGCTTGGCCGCGGCCGCCCGCTTCTTGGGGGCTTTTTCCTTCACTTCTCCAGGCTTCTTGCTGAGGCGGAAAGAGCCGGAGGCGCCGGTGCCCTTGGTCTGCACCAGGGTGCCCTTGCTGACGAGGCTCTTGAGCCCCAGCTTGATGCGGCTATTGCTTTTTTCGACATCGTAGCCGCCGGCGGCCAGCGCCTTCTTGAGCGCGGCGAGGGAGAGCCCCTTGCGCTCCTTGGAGGCGGAGACGGCCTTGGTGATCAGCTCGGTGACGCTGGGGCCCGCCGGCTTGCGGGCTTTGGAGCCGCCCGCCGCCTTCTTCGGCTTCTTGGCTGCTGGAGCGTTGGCCGGGGCCGGAGCAGCGGCGGCGGCCACGACATCGGGCGCAGCGACGGGCGCAGTCTCGGACATGGCGGCTCTGGCCGGGTCGGGGTGAACAATAAACGGCGGCGCCGTCGCCACCGCCCCCTTTTATAGCGGCGCCGCACGCGCTGATTGGTGCGCTCCGCCTCGCCCCGCCGCCCGCCGCCGCGCCCGTTGTGTTTCTTCCAGGTCCAAAAAGGGCTTTTTCCTCCCGAAATTTATTGCCGATGCACCCCGTTTCTTCTCGGGCGAAGCGGGGGGGTGTCTGCCCTGCCAGCGAAGGGCGGTGCCCGTGGGAAGTTGCAGCGATGAGGGTAAAGCGACCCCAGAAACTCCGTGGCGTGGGGCCGCAGAGACCTTGGGAGAGAGAAACTTTCGTTTTATCTTCAAAATTAAAATTATAGCATCGGCTAAATGGGCACAACCGGCGTGCAAGCTTGTACTTTAGAAGGTCTTCTCCAGAGAGGGCAAAAACCAGAGAGGTTTGAACGGTTGGTCTAAAGGTAAATTGATATTAAAGCCGAGGAAGTAACACAGCTGAGCGCCGCGGTCGCGGAGGCAGAGCTGGCTCCCCCGTCTCCCCCGGCCGAGCCGCTTCCCCTCCGAAATCACAGGACACCGCTCAGCGTCCCTTCAGCGACCACGGTTGTCTTAGCTACCGCCTTTTGGGGAGACGTTTGTGCTTTAGCAGCGTGTGCGAAAGCCGATGTTACTTTACGTCTGCTTAGGTATCTCAGTGGAAGAAAACACCGGCGTCTCCCTCTGAGGGCTGGTGTTCCTGCCATTGCGCTTCCAATGTAGACTTAACGAAGTGCCTTTCGTTTGTCAAATTCAGGCGTCAGGACAGCTGCAATTGCAATATTCCGGTTTTTTTAGACTCAAAATTTTAAAAGTACGCGCCTTTGCATCGCGATTTGTTAAATTGATTGGGGAATAGAATCCGGGGTATAGTGAAATTTGAACTGGACGGGGAGTTGAAGCTGTAAATTCTGTCCTTTGAGGGTGTGTTCGGTAATCGGAACACTTTATTATGCAAAGCTGTTTTCTCTGTTCTAATGACTGAATGTTGATGCTGTAAATGTTTTGCTTTGATAACAACATGTGGTGATTCACCGCTTTGCTCCTTTCAGAAATAAGATAAGAATTCACACCTTTTCGAGAGAGTTGAGACAGCGGCAGCTCCATATCCCAAACAATGGATTGAATTCTCACTTTCCTCCTTCGTTTTCAATGGCATGTTGCGCTTTTTTTTTTTTTTCATACGAAACAGTTAATCGTCTGCCTGCAATGATATTGTGTTTCATACACTAGATAGGAAGCTATCATCGGCTCCTAAAAACGGGTGAGCAGTTCTTTTCAGGGCTAAAAGTATAACAGGGTGAATGCGGTGACGGTACAACGCAGAATTCCCGCTGCCTGGGACTGTGAAAGTACAGAGGTAAGCTGACTTGAATCTCCATGTGACATTCGAGAAATGTCATATTCTTTTCTGATTACGCGTGTTTAACTGAAATTTCTAAAGGGCTACAATCAAAGCAAGGACTAGACTTATTCTAGTTATTTAACATATCGTTTTTTCCCTCTGCTTGGAGGTGAAATGTGGGAAGAAACACAGCTTTGTGACATCTCACAGCGACTGCATTTCAGCCAGTAAAACGAAGGTAAATACGTGTTTTGGGTGATCTGACTGTGATAAGGAGCATAACAGAACTGCAAAGTGTGAAACTGCAGAAGGGTGCATTGCGTATTGATTAAACACAAAAACTGGAAACTAATTTTAATGCCCATTTTATCTGATGGTTATTTCTTATAATGGGGGAGGACTAAGGTCTTGAGTGACATGACTGAACACTGTCAGAACTGCTGACACTCTGAGGAAAAGATTTTTTCTAAAAAAAAAATTAGTAGTAGGGACCCCATGGTAACAAAAGGACGGAGATTTCAAGTCCTCTCAAAGGCAGTGGAGGTAATATTTTGTAACTCTTTAGTCCATTGATATCTTTATACACGTGGTTGATTTGTTTCAAGCCATTGACATTTAATGGCAGCTTTCTGTCAATTCTCTGAACTCGTACAACAAGGAATATTGTCACCCTTTTCAGTCTTGGAAAGATTTCTAGTAGTCTTTTTATTTGTCCCAAATTCTTTAAGGCAGAAACGGACTCTGAGATTCCCGGAAATAGAAAGAGAACACTAATCTTTTGCTCTCATTGGCATGATTGTTTCTTGACTTTCTTAGAAACTGGAAAGTGGTTAGAGGTTTGATTCTGATCTCTCAAGCCCATCATTGGTCCATGTAAGCTGTATTTCTGTACATCGGAGATTATCCCCGTCCACTATGCGAGAGATCTGTGACCAAGAAAAGACAGATTGGTAGTATCAAGCTGTAGGTTCTCACTGGAGAAAAACATTGTGATCTCCCCTACAACGTAGGTCAAATCAAAGACGGGAATAAACTAGAAGACAGGAAGGGCAGACCTGACTGTTGAAGCAATTTACAGATTATTAGCCCCCCTCAGGCTCTTTTATTCAGTTACATTTTGCTTTTGGATGTTCAAGCGTAATATCCCAGAACTATCCAAGTATTTCGATTGTAATCTAGTAAGTGGGTTTTAATTTCTAAGCCACTGTAGACTAAAATTTATTTTATCAGCCACTGTAGAATATAACCCCAAACAGAGAGCATGTGCTCAACACGGGAACTTGGTGCAGTTACATAGATACAGAAAGAAGGCTTCCCCAGGCTTTGATACTCCATTATTTCTTCAGGCAGAAATTGTATTTGTCTATCGCCACTCCACCCACCTTTCTTTCATTTTTAGAATCAGCAAATCTCAATAAGAATACTGAAATATTTTACTATAATGTTGTTACTTTCCTTCCAGGAAATAAACATTTCTAATGGATTAGCACAGGCCTATGGAGAGATTCTACCCAGAATTTCTTAAGATGTTACTAGGAAAAAAAACATAGTGAGGAGAATATGGTGGGTTCAGGTTCTGCATCAAAACCCCACACTTGCTTTGGATCAATTCACCTTTATGCAGACTGATTACTGAAACTGGAAATCTACCCTTGCTCCTATTCCAAGGAAGAACAGAGTAGGTAGTACCAAATTATTACTGTCCTGTGTTTTAATGACTTCTTTCAAAGCTGACGCCAAGCACAGGTGTCCCAATGTTGAGTAAATCATGAATCCCTGCTTCCTTCTGCTTAACAGAGTCATAGGCTCCCATTGTTTTCCTCTGCACCTACTGACATTTATTTTCCTGAATTACTAGGAAATTAAAAATGTCCTATAATAAATGTTGGTGCAGTGTTTTCATTACCACTATGCACAAATGAACAGCAGCCAATTTCTGCGCCGAGAATTGTGGCTTCCACAATCGTGAGACTCTGGGCTTGGTTGTAGACCTATCTTATTTTATTCTCCTGACAAATCTCTGGATATAAGCTGTAGCTCATGGTGAGATACGCATTACAAAATGTTCAGAAGAGTCTGTACTCCACATTTGAAAGACATCTCGAAATCATATTTTTTTCATACAACAGAACATGCCTTATTGTCAGGAAATGGAACCGTTTTTTAAATCACAGAAACATCATTCAAATACAGATGAAAACTACTTCTCTATCTTCGAGCCTGTGTTCACTAGCACTCTTGAGAAGATGGAAACCCTTCTGCTCAGCATGCAGAAGCTCCAATGGACTGGAAATTTTAATTTTTGTTTTTCTCTCATGTGGAGCAAGAGCAGTTTCTGACACAGCATTAGACCCAAGAGCTGCTGCTGGACTGGCTCAGTGGCACAAGGATGAGAATGATAAGGAGGAACAATTTACACTTAGTTGACAGTATAGTAACAAGAAGGGGCTAGAAAGAATAATTTTCCAGGTCACAGATTCCCAAAGCTGACTGAAGAATGAGGTGACTTACAGTGTTTTTCTAAAGATCATATTAGAGGTCCTTCCAGAATTGCAGGGTTACGATGTGAATGGGGCCTTCTTGCCCACAAGAAACTGGCAGTTATTGCACTTTGGCAACCCCAGATATGGCACGTATGGCACAAGCAGATAAAGTTTTGCTATAGTAGTGAGGATCTTTGCAAAACTCCTAATGCACTTGGAATTTTTTTTCCTTTTCCTCCATGGGGCAAAAGCAGTACATGGAGTTCCCCAATTCCAGTTGTCTAATTAGCCTAATTCCTATTACTGTGTAACAGCCTAAGATTTGAGGACTACTTTAGACCAATCTCTAGGTATTTCTATACTGAAAGGAATGTCTCTCTCCCTGCTTCAAAGCCCATTAAATCAATGCTGTAGTTTTAACATAAAAAGAAGTAACATAAGAACATAAACAGGACTCTTTTTTCCTTTCATTTTCTATTATGCTAATGTTGATTGCCTCTTCTGCTAAAAGAGAGAGACTTACATTCCTCCTTTAATTCTTGAAGCTCCTCTTGTCCTTTAATACCACAATGATGAATCTTTTAACTGAGCATTTTTATAACACAAGAGAATGATTTACCTATAACTTAATGGTTGCAGACTGACAGTGTAATGAGGCAAAACTGTCAAAAGAGCTTCCATCCACTTTTTGGCCCTTGGAGTACACAAGTAGACCCCCAAAGTTTAGGGGACAGTGTGTCCTAGCAGCTTAAACCTTGCTGCTTTGTTATTCTGTGAAGATTTTAACACTTGCACATATGAAGGAGGTTATCAGGTGGATTCTTCAGCATGTACTGAAGTAGAGAGAGTGGGTGAAGATAATCACACAAGTCATAACTGAGTGGAAATGTAATTCAGGAAATTCTCCAGTATGATGTGCGCAAAACTGCTTTCTGTGGATCCACATATTTGAAAGTGTCTAGGGGCATATACAGGAACAAAGGCCAGGGCAGCCCTTTCAAAGTGATTTTTCCTGTTTGCTGCAGTAGGGAGTAATTTTGAAAGTCATTTTACAGCTGACATGCTCACAATTCACGTCTTCAACACTGGTCCTCACTGATGAAATATAAAGAGGTCAACTTTGTAACACATAAATCAGGATTTCATCTGCATATAAAACTATTTTTGTGCTGATTTACTGAAAAATAATAAAAAAACCCCAAACCCACATACTGTGGTTGATGATTTATGAGGATAAGAAGAAAATTAAGAACAATTTAAATGGACATAATCTAAAAGAACAGGGAACAGAATTAAGAAAAACTGTAAGAAGTGCTTTTTGGATTTTCAGGGACATTTAATACCATATTTGCTATAGTTGGCCTATTGCTTTATAAATTATTTACCATTGTTCATTATCTTCTAGGCAATAAACATAACTTTTCATATGGAATGCTATATAAAAGACTTCCATGGCATATGTAGGCCCCAAACCCATATCTAAAAAAGACAAACAGGATTAAGGAAAATAAAGTCAACCTATTGTTTCTGACAATCATATTCACTGTAAACTCTGCCAGTTTCAGGTAGTTTATGAACTGTCATGTTCATTCCCTGTATACAGTACCCAGGATTAAAACAACTAGAGATTAAGAGTTCAAGGATTTAGTGCTATGCAGAAAGGAAAACAAAACAGAACCAAACCATCAGATCTGCGCCCATTCGTGGAAATAATTAGTACTCACTGGCGGTAGGGTAGTTTATAAACAAACATTGATATGTGAAAGATAAATATGTTGTGCTGCACATATAGAGTAATATTGAAAATATATATGATAACACTGTGAAAAAGACCAATGACAGTTGAATGTCCACTAGTAGCTCCTAATAGTAAGGCCATAATGTCAAAAAAGTAATGAGGAAATGGTTGAAGAAAATGAAATGATGCCCAGCAAATGGTGGAAGGGACTAAGACCGTCGAATTCAAGGAAGGTGGCTCGCAACACTATTCGGCACCGCTGTCCCGGGCGAGCGCTGCGCCAACTCGCCCGAAAGGTCCGCGGGGCCACAAGACCGCCGACTCCCGGGGCATGGGAGGGCTGGGCCGCGACCCATCAAGGCACTGGAGACGGGGCACCGAAGCCCCTAGGAGAAGTCGGCCGCGAGGACAAGGTCAGCCCCCCGTAAAAGGACGGTGTGTGCGCCGTCGCCCCGCCCGGAGGGGAAGATGCCGGGAAACGGCGGCGCTTCTGGGGCCCCGGGGCTGGGGGACGGCGAGTGAGGCGGGGGCAGAGGCGGAGGCGGGGACTGGCGCGGCGAAGCCGGGCGGGGCCCGAGGGAGGTGCCCGAGAGCCGCGCAGGGCGAAGGCCGCACCTCGCGGCGCCCGCGGAGGGGGCGGAGGAGGAGGCCCTGGCCCCGCCCCCGGCAGCCGTGCCCGCCCCTGCTCCCAATCAGGTCGGCTCTCTCGCCATAAAGAGCGCGGCGCGGGCTACTGCGGCTCGCAGTTGGGAGCAGGTAGGCTCAGCGGCAGTATGTCTGGTAGAGGCAAGGGCGGGAAGGGGCTCGGCAAGGGAGGCGCCAAGCGCCACCGCAAGGTGCTGCGCGACAACATCCAGGGCATCACCAAGCCGGCCATCCGCCGCCTGGCTCGGCGCGGCGGCGTGAAGCGCATTTCGGGGCTCATCTACGAGGAGACGCGCGGCGTGCTGAAAGTCTTCCTGGAGAACGTGATCCGGGACGCCGTCACCTACACTGAGCACGCCAAGAGGAAGACGGTCACGGCCATGGACGTGGTCTATGCCCTTAAGCGCCAGGGACGCACCCTCTACGGCTTCGGCGGCTAAAGCTTGCTGCTCCCGCACCACCTCGAGAACCCAAAGGCTCTTTTAAGAGCCACCCACTTGTTCCTCTGAAAGAGCTGGGTCGTGTTGCTTGGTTTTCCTTGGTTGTTGCCACGCTTTCTGCACGCTCCCGCACTCTTCCTTATTCCAACTCGCCTCCCTCTCTCTTTTTCCTGCCGAGCTGCAGCCGGGCTGGCCAGCCTAGTGGCTCGGCTCCGGGCTCCTTTCTAGCCCCGCGGTGCTGCATCATTCCCCTTCGCAGCTCTTCTGCCGCCTCTTTCCTTCCTTTCCCGCGGCCGTTTTCGGAAAAGCGCGCTGGAGTGCCCCACCGAGGAGCGGCGCCCCCAGCCTGTGACTCTCTCCCACGGCACTGGCCGATGGCGGGGAGGCCTGGGAACGGCCGGGGCCTGCAGGGCGGGCCAGGCGCGCTCTTCCGCTGCTCTGTTCGGAGAGAACACGGGCCGAAGGAACCGCTCCCCCCCCCCCCCCCCCAACACAATAAAACGATGGCGAGAAAAGGCAACACGCGGCGCTGTCTCGCCGCGTTCTCTACCGCGGGGCGGCGGACCCTTCCTTGCCTCCTGGCTGCTCGTGCCCGAAGGGGGAAGCCACAGTGGGTGCACCGGGCTCACTTCAGCCGCTGGGGCATGGAAGGGGCCGCCCCGCTCTTGCACGGGGGGCGCTGGCAGCGGCCGCTGTGGCCGGGCCCCGGCTCCGAGCGGGTTCAGCGCCCGCGCGGGTGGCGGTTGGCTACAGGCGATTGGGCGCTCGCCCCGGCACAGCACCAGCCCCACACCGGGCACTTCCCGGCTGCGAGAGTAGCACCGTGCTGTGCCCGCCCGCTGGCCGCGGCTGAGGTGCGGCGGCGCCCGCGAGGAAAACGCAGGCTTGCCTGGCCGCACCCGAGCACTCCGGCGTAACTGGGCCCGGGCGACTACGGGGGAGACCCGCTCCCTCCACTGCCTCTTAACGAGTCTGCCCTCCCGCTCGAGAAGCGCGCGCGCGCGCATCGTTGCCCCGCGCCCGCTCAGCCGCATTTCGAGCTCCTTCTCAAGGCTGTGGGTGGCTCTGAAAAGAGCCTTTGGGTTTCGCTTCTGTGCTCGGGACGCTTCTCCGGGCCCGGTTTACTTGCTCTTGGCTTTGTGGCTCTCCGTCTTCTTGGGCAGCAGCACGGCCTGGATGTTGGGCAGCACCCCACCCTGCGCGATCGTCACCTTGCCCAGCAGCTTGTTGAGCTCCTCGTCGTTGCGGATGGCCAGCTGCAGGTGGCGGGGGATGATGCGCGTCTTCTTGTTGTCGCGGGCCGCGTTGCCCGCCAGCTCCAGGATCTCGGCCGTCAGGTACTCCAGCACGGCCGCCAGGTACACCGGGGCGCCGGCGCCCACCCGCTCCGCGTAGTTGCCCTTGCGCAGCAGCCGGTGCACGCGGCCCACGGGGAACTGCAGCCCGGCCCGCGACGAGCGCGACTTGGCCTTGGCGCGCGCCTTCCCGCCCTGCTTCCCGCGGCCGGACATCCTCGCTCGCTAGCTCGCTCGCTCGCTGCCAAAAACCCCGCCGCGACACGAAAAGGCAGGTGAGTTGCCGGTGCTTTGAGGCCCACCCTTATATCCCTTCCTTTTGCGCGGCCGGCGGCTCCTGATAGGCCGGGGCGCCTATCGGGGAACGCGCGCCCAATGGCGAAGCGAATCTCGTCGTGACCAATAGCGAGGGGCGCAGCTCTGACAGGCCTCCGCACTCCCTCTCGAGGCGGCCAATGGCGAGCCGGGCGGGGCGGGAGTCAGCGGACGGCTCCGCCCGGACCCGAGCGCTCGCTCCCGCCGCCCGGAGCCGCGGCGGCCGCCCCGCCCCCACCTCGCTCGTATTTTCTCTTCTTTTATTGTTTGTAAGCAGCCGGGTCGGCAAAGTGCGGCTTGGGAGGGCGGGAGGAGGAGGTAGGGAGGAAGAGAGAGACAGCATGGCGGGGGCAGTGAGCGGGAGGTTACCGCCGGGGTGGTTACCGGGACTGGGGAAAGGCGGTACACTTCCCCCCCCTTGTTTCACGCCGGCTCTTTTCCCCACGGGAATCTTCTCGCCCCTGTCCATCAGCGGCACACCCCGGAGCTTTCCGACCTTCCAAAGCTCTACACGCCTCCTTGCCTCGGAAAGGAGCCACCACAGCTCCCCGTCCGCTCACCACCGCAAAGGCACAGAACATGGCCCCTGAACCCGCTGCCTGATCACATATAAAAATTAGGTTACAGCCTTTGACTCCTCTACTCATGCTCCGGTCCTCTTTTACTCTATACATTTTATGTGTTCCTGTAGTATTAATAAAGACTAAAAGCGGTGGATCTTGTTTGTTCCTTGTTTAAACTTACGTTTTCTCATAACCCGGTTTTCATTATTCTTTCCTAGCTCTAATTTTTTCCACTGCCATCTTTTTTTCCCCTTCCTTTCTCTTTTTATATTCTGAAAGTTTCTCTAATATTTCAAGGTCTTTAAACACAAATACTTATATTATTCGAAAAAATTTTGGTTTTAATTGTACATAGAAATATCCATTTAAAAAACGTTCAGATGAAAACTTTTTTACGAGAAAGTGTAAATTATGTCACACAATATCTTAAAATTTCTAAAATCGGTAACATCTGAAGAATTTCTGGAAATGGAAAAGAAGTAGAGTGATTCAAGAATGGCTTTTTTCGTCGGCACACAGTGTACAGCAGGAACAAAGAGGCAAAGGGTAGGCGGTACCTACCAGTGGCGGGAGTTTTAAACTTTGAATCTGCCAATGAAAGTCACCATGTGTCCGTCAGCCTATCAAAGACGGGCCTGGCGCTATATATACCCCCCGAGCACAGGCAGGATGTCAGTGCTTCTGCTCCTCCTTAGCTTACAAGTTTGGCTCAAAGAGATGGCGCGCACGAAGCAGACGGCGCGTAAGTCGACGGGCGGGAAGGCGCCCCGCAAGCAGCTGGCCACCAAGGCGGCCCGCAAGAGCGCGCCGGCCACGGGCGGCGTGAAGAAGCCGCACCGCTACCGGCCCGGCACGGTGGCGCTGCGCGAGATCCGGCGCTACCAGAAGTCGACGGAGCTGCTGATCCGCAAGCTGCCCTTCCAGCGCCTGGTGCGCGAGATCGCGCAGGACTTCAAGACCGACCTGCGCTTCCAGAGCTCGGCCGTGATGGCGCTGCAGGAGGCGAGCGAGGCCTACCTGGTGGGGCTCTTCGAGGACACCAACCTCTGTGCCATCCACGCCAAGCGCGTCACCATCATGCCCAAAGACATCCAGCTGGCCCGCCGCATCCGCGGCGAGCGTGCATAAACTGGTTGGCAACATTTTGAAAAAACGTTTTAACCAACACAAAGGCTCTTTTAAGAGCCACTACATAACCAATAAAAAGAGCTGTAACACTGCTACAAAAAGTTATTTTTAAGTCATACTATTTTTACAATGCTTTACTAAGAATAACTTTACTGAAACATTCAGATTGATAAGTTATGAAAAGCTGTAACATTATTTTTATACGCGAGTATACTTATTATATATTTATCTTTCAGAATATAAAAAGAGAAAGGAAGGGGAAAAAAAGATGGCAGTGGAAAAAATTAGAGCTAGGAAAGAATAATGAAAACCGGGTTATGAGAAAATGTAAGTTTAAACAAGGAACAAACAAGATCCACCGCTTTTAGTCTTTATTAATACTACAGGAACACATAAAATGTATAGAGTAAAAGAGGACCGGAGCATGAGTAGAGGAGTCAAAGGCTGTAACCTAATTTTTATATGTGATCAGGCAGCGGGTTCAGGGGCCATGTTCTGTGCCTTTGCGGTGGTGAGCGGACGGGGAGCTGTGGTGGCTCCTTTCCGAGGCAAGGAGGCGTGTAGAGCTTTGGAAGGTCGGAAAGCTCCGGGGTGTGCCGCTGATGGACAGGGGCGAGAAGATTCCCGTGGGGAAAAGAGCCGGCGTGAAACAAGGGGGGGGAAGTGTACCGCCTTTCCCCAGTCCCGGTAACCACCCCGGCGGTAACCTCCCGCTCACTGCCCCCGCCATGCTGTCTCTCTCTTCCTCCCTACCTCCTCCTCCCGCCCTCCCAAGCCGCACTTTGCCGACCCGGCTGCTTACAAACAATAAAAGAAGAGAAAATACGAGCGAGGTGGGGGCGGGGCGGCCGCCGCGGCTCCGGGCGGCGGGAGCGAGCGCTCGGGTCCGGGCGGAGCCGTCCGCTGACTCCCGCCCCGCCCGGCTCGCCATTGGCCGCCTCGAGAGGGAGTGCGGAGGCCTGTCAGAGCTGCGCCCCTCGCTATTGGTCACGACGAGATTCGCTTCGCCATTGGGCGCGCGTTCCCCGATAGGCGCCCCGGCCTATCAGGAGCCGCCGGCCGCGCAAAAGGAAGGGATATAAGGGTGGGCCTCAAAGCACCGGCAACTCACCTGCCTTTTCGTGTCGCGGCGGGGTTTTTGGCAGCGAGCGAGCGAGCTAGCGAGCGAGGATGTCCGGCCGCGGGAAGCAGGGCGGGAAGGCGCGCGCCAAGGCCAAGTCGCGCTCGTCGCGGGCCGGGCTGCAGTTCCCCGTGGGCCGCGTGCACCGGCTGCTGCGCAAGGGCAACTACGCGGAGCGGGTGGGCGCCGGCGCCCCGGTGTACCTGGCGGCCGTGCTGGAGTACCTGACGGCCGAGATCCTGGAGCTGGCGGGCAACGCGGCCCGCGACAACAAGAAGACGCGCATCATTCCCCGCCACCTGCAGCTGGCCATCCGCAACGACGAGGAGCTCAACAAGCTGCTGGGCAAGGTGACGATCGCGCAGGGTGGGGTGCTGCCCAACATCCAGGCCGTGCTGCTGCCCAAGAAGACGGAGAGCCACAAAGCCAAGAGCAAGTAAACCGGGCCCGGAGAAGCGTCCCGAGCACAGAAGCGAAACCCAAAGGCTCTTTTCAGAGCCACCCACAGCCTTGAGAAGGAGCTCGAAATGCGGCTGAGCGGGCGCGGGGCAACGATGCGCGCGCGCGCGCTTCTCGAGCGGGAGGGCAGACTCGTTAAGAGGCAGTGGAGGGAGCGGGTCTCCCCCGTAGTCGCCCGGGCCCAGTTACGCCGGAGTGCTCGGGTGCGGCCAGGCAAGCCTGCGTTTTCCTCGCGGGCGCCGCCGCACCTCAGCCGCGGCCAGCGGGCGGGCACAGCACGGTGCTACTCTCGCAGCCGGGAAGTGCCCGGTGTGGGGCTGGTGCTGTGCCGGGGCGAGCGCCCAATCGCCTGTAGCCAACCGCCACCCGCGCGGGCGCTGAACCCGCTCGGAGCCGGGGCCCGGCCACAGCGGCCGCTGCCAGCGCCCCCCGTGCAAGAGCGGGGCGGCCCCTTCCATGCCCCAGCGGCTGAAGTGAGCCCGGTGCACCCACTGTGGCTTCCCCCTTCGGGCACGAGCAGCCAGGAGGCAAGGAAGGGTCCGCCGCCCCGCGGTAGAGAACGCGGCGAGACAGCGCCGCGTGTTGCCTTTTCTCGCCATCGTTTTATTGTGTTGGGGGGGGGGGGGGGGGGGGAGCGGTTCCTTCGGCCCGTGTTCTCTCCGAACAGAGCAGCGGAAGAGCGCGCCTGGCCCGCCCTGCAGGCCCCGGCCGTTCCCAGGCCTCCCCGCCATCGGCCAGTGCCTTGGGAGAGAGTCACAGGCTGGGGGCGCCGCTCCTCGGTGGGGCACTCCAGCGCGCTTTTCCGAAAACGGCCGCGGGAAAGGAAGGAAAGAGGCGGCAGAAGAGCTGCGAAGGGGAATGATGCAGCACCGCGGGGCTAGAAAGGAGCCCGGAGCCGAGCCACTAGGCTGGCCAGCCCGGCTGCAGCTCGGCAGGAAAAAGAGAGAGGGAGGCGAGTTGGAATAAGGAAGAGTGCGGGAGCGTGCAGAAAGCGTGGCAACAACCAAGGAAAACCAAGCAACACGACCCAGCTCTTTCAGAGGAACAAGTGGGTGGCTCTTAAAAGAGCCTTTGGGTTCTCGAGGTGGTGCGGGAGCAGCAAGCTTTAGCCGCCGAAGCCGTAGAGGGTGCGTCCCTGGCGCTTAAGGGCATAGACCACGTCCATAGCCGTGACCGTCTTCCTCTTGGCGTGCTCGGTGTAGGTGACGGCGTCCCGGATCACGTTCTCCAGAAAGACTTTCAGCACGCCGCGCGTCTCCTCGTAGATGAGCCCCGAAATGCGCTTCACGCCGCCGCGCCGAGCCAGGCGGCGGATGGCCGGCTTGGTGATGCCCTGGATGTTGTCGCGCAGCACCTTGCGGTGGCGCTTGGCGCCTCCCTTGCCGAGCCCCTTCCCGCCCTTGCCTCTACCAGACATACTGCCGCTGAACCTACCTGCTCCCAACTGCGAGCCGCAGTAGCCCGCGCCGCGCTCTTTATGGCGAGAGAGCCGACCTGATTGGGAGCAGGGGCGGGCACGGCTGCCGGGGGCGGGGCCAGGGCCTCCTCCTCCGCCCCCTCCGCGGGCGCCGCGAGGTGCGGCCTTCGCCCTGCGCGGCTCTCGGGCACCTCCCTCGGGCCCCGCCCGGCTTCGCCGCGCCAGTCCCCGCCTCCGCCTCTGCCCCCGCCTCACTCGCCGTCCCCCAGCCCCGGGGCCCCAGAAGCGCCGCCGTTTCCCGGCATCTTCCCCTCCGGGCGGGGCGACGGCGCACACACCGTCCTTTTACGAGGGACCGAGCGCGCCCCCACTTCGCAGGGATCTGGCGGCCTTGAGGCCTCTGCGGACCGTTGCTACGGTCACGCTGACCATGTCTGATTAGTTCAGAGGTAACATCACAAGGATGTGATGGTATTATTGAGAACCAACTGCTAAATGTAAAAAATGACAGGTCACCTCTGTGGCCTTATGCTAGTATTTGGTTTATGCTGTGAAGCATCAGGAAAATAATTTCTATGTCTTCATCTCAGTCTGGTAAGAAATGCATGTTTTTCTGTGAGCTGGCTATGCTTTACTCTCAGACTGTAGCATCATTGGTGAGTCCACAAAGGGCTTTTTCAGCATAGACCTGGAGAAGGCCCTTTATTTTCTGTCCTGTGTCTGGATTGTTGCTTCATAGTAAGTCCCAGACATCCTAGTCACTTCATTCAAAAAAGCATTAATTCAAAAAACATTCTATTTCCATTTAGGTCATTGCTAGTAACTGTAACTGATGAAAATTAGTCATGTATGTCAAATACACAACAAAAATGACTACATCAGCTATGTCCATGTGTTCCTCTATGTTTTCAAAGGCCTGACATCATTCTGAGTGGATAGATGCTCTTTTTTTCATGTAGTACATTTTCCTTTCACCAGTCTACATTGCCAGTGACAACATTTCTCTTTCTTACTTTGGTACGACTTCACGACTCTGAAAATCAGTCATCATGACTTTGAAATCCATACCTTTTTTCTGCTGGCTATCTTTGCAGCCCTCCTTTTGTAGCTCAGGTCCCTCTGGGACTATGAATTAGCATAATTCTAATATGGAGAATTTGCCTGTGCTCGTCATGGCTGAATACACACATCATTATCCACACTGAGACAGAGGAGAGCCCTTCAAGATGAAGGACTCAGGGAGATCCTTGTGAACTCTGACAGCCCTTTTTCTCACTGACACTTGCATTTGATTCTGCCTCAGTGACAGTGACTCCAGAAGGGAAAGTGTGTGTGAGTGATGGGATCTAAAAATATAATGGTGAAGTAATGCTTTCCCAGCATCTTTCAACTCAGATATTTTATATAGGAATATCTCTGCCTGCCCCCAAAGACTCCTAATCTCTTTTTCTCTGTTCTTTCAAATGATTTGTCATTCCCTCTGCTTCAAGTATATTCTCTTCAGTTATAGGAAAGGGGGTTGAGTTCATTCTCTTTGCTGGTTGCAACTTCGTCCCACTTCATCTACACCATAGAAAGCATGTTTTCCAGCACCATTGTGTAACACACACACACTGAGGACACTTAACTATATAAATTAGATTCTCCTCTATGAAACTGATGCACTCCATGTAATATACATGTCCATCACCCATTTGTCCATCTACCACTCCCACTGTACCTATTCCTTGACCTTTTGTAATTTGCTGTGCCAAAGCCATGTCCCAAAGTATGAAAAATGAGAGATGTTATGTCCATAGAAAGCAATCAATAAACACACAGGAGAAAAATCCATTCAAGGCTTTCCAGTTCAAAGACATCCCCTCTGACTCGGTGAGTCCCTGGCCTACAAATCACTAGCACCTAAGGGATAATTTTGATGACATATCAGTTATTGTTCTTACATTCTTTTTTTATTGGCCTCTGTCACAGATAGGATATTGGCCCAGGTGTACTTTTCCTGTGAATTACTCAGTTCTTCCAGTGTTATGATCATAAGTCTCTGTCCTGAATGCAATTCAAAGGGCAGCACAATCTCAAGGCTGTCCCACTCATATTGCCCACTCATTTCTTCCCACTCTGGATCCATGCTGGTATTCCTAACCGCAGAAACACGTTCTGCTACTACACGCTGTAGTCTTCCTCTGTCCTCTCCCAGACCTATGGCTTGTGTGTCCCTAATACTAGTCCAATACAGCTAGTGTCTCACTCAACACTGAAGAGACCATAGCCAGGTGACTCTGCTACCCTAGGGAGCAGAAGGTGACAAAACCAAAAAAAACCCCACCAAAAAAACCCAGAGCTAAAACCAGTCACCATGTTAGCAGAATAAGCACATGCTGTAAAATTAAAAAAAATAAAAACCTAAAACCAAACAGTTTTCAAGTGTAAGACCCTTTTTCTTTTCATCAGTGTCAAATGCAAAAAATCATTCCTGTCCTCATTCGGTGATGTGGCTGACAGCGGTAATCTTTGAAAACCTTTCCATGTACTCAAGCATGTCAAGGCCTGTTTTCTTCTAAAGAATTAATAAAACAAGCACATATTACACCTTTGTCTCCACTTAGGTTGTTTTGGTACTTTTTTTTCTTCTTTTTTTCTTTTTTACTTTTTTCTTCCCCCCTAGGAAGATGTTTATATAAATGAATGTACATTAGAACTGGACACTTAATGTCAGAATTACTCAAATGTTTACCTTATTGATCAGTAAGCCCTTTTCTCAACCACTTTGGGTAATTTGGGCTATTAAGTGTCCTTTCTTGTAGGTGTCTCATATCTCCTATTGCAGTTTGGGTAAACTGAAAACCTCAGCTGGTTTCTCTTTTCTTACCACCTCTGTGCAGCTGGACACAGGCTGATCCCTGCTCCTAGCTGCTCAGTGCTGGCCTTCTGTGCTAGTCTTGTTAACCATACAATTAAATGTAACACATTACAAACTACTAACCTCAAACAGCACACAAGCATTAAAACTTGTTATTCTACTCCTTCTTTCATGCACAAATCATCCAAAACTTGACTGCATTTTCAGTGTCCAAAACAGAAAAAAAACTATGTCAGGAAGACCAAGATTTAGACTTAATATATTTATTATGGAAGCAAATCCTTCCTTCTGGGGCCAGATCATACAAGGCAAGTTGCAGGCAAAATAGGTGACATATATTCTTCTTGAATGTGCCCACACTGTATACACATACTCTCGTGAGCCTGTGAAGCCAGATTCCCAACTTCCTAACTGTCTGATAGCAGGCATGCTGAGTGACTGGCCTCATTTGTATATTGTGGGGAAATCTGGGCACCAGCCAGCCCTTCCAGTGCCCCTGGCAGTTTGGATGACATCCTAACCGGGGACAGTGCCGCTCTGGCACCAGCCCATGGACTGCACAGCTGCAAAGCGTGTACTGTAAAAAACAAAAGCTACAGCACTCTTGCACACTGAACAACTCTTCCAAACCTTTTTGCTCTTTTCTATGGGAAAACAGCCAGCCTATATTGCTGGCACCCAAGTGCTACCTTGTGATACTCCTGCTCTAGAAAGATGGCAATAAACAGCCTTATCTGGAGCCAGTACCTGCTTCATCCCCACACCTCCGAGGAAAACCAGCAAGGCAGCATCACTTAATGAGAATACCTTTACATGGTGTGTGGCACAGTGCTTTGGCTCTCAGCAATGCCAGAAGTCCAGCCTACACTGTGTCTAGATGCCACCATCACTGCCTGTATGGCAAAAAAATGGGTTGCCTGCCAACCCAAGGTACCTGGAAGCCTGTCACATCAGTACCTGGGCTGTTACCAGCCAGGGAGACGGTGGATTGCAGATGAGCTGTGCATGCATTACGTGCTCAAGGACACTTTGCTCCTCCATGGGTACTAAACATGGTACTGGCTGCAGTGGGAGGGGACGCATAGATTGGTCACATATCTCTCTCCCTCTTACCAGCAGTCACGGGGAGCACTGGCACACAAATAGGAAATGGTGGAGGGCAGAAAGCATGCAGAAATGCCTGGGTGTTATGGGGAGGAAGAGTTAAGTTGCTCAGCATCACTCTGAGCTGCTTACTGGTCTGAGCAGCCAGGATTCAGCGCTGATGGAGAGGCTGCTCTGAAAGGACAGTGTGGCGGCACCCTTCCTTGGTGGAAATTCACTATTAAATTCAGGTGAAAGAGAGGCATTGTCGATTCAGGAGGAGATGATTTCTTTGGGGAGCCATGACTGATGGAGCTTCTTAATGTTGCTTACCTTTCATGGACAGTTTCTCTCAGGGCCAGAGGTCCTCAATCGCTGGTTGATGACTACATTCCAAGCATGCCAGGGTGGTCCAGAAGACAGTTAGTCAAGTGCCTTAGGTTAGTTTTAGAAGACCAAAGTACTTTAAGACATTAAAAATAATTTTGTTCTTTGATATCTAACTGACAGTGAGGACCTTTTCTTTGCCTCTGTGTGAGAAAAGTATAAATGTATTAACCTGGTAATCTCCAGTACAGCAGACAACAAAGTGCATCTTTTTTCCTCATTAGCTGTTCTGGGAATGGTTTTTCGGCCATTGTGTTTTTGCTGGGTTTTTTCACTTTCCCAAGAAAGGCATCCTTCCCAGTGTCTCTGAACTATGGACATATCCAAGTTTTGGACTGTATGTTTTCAATTTTCAAATGACATGCCATGACAGTAATGAAGGGAGGCCACAATAGGTGCCCCAACCCTTAACCAAGAGTACAGGGAGGAGTGTGCAACATTCCAGAAAGCTGAGTCTGCAGGGACAATCATCCATTGCTCTACCTTATTTGTCCTGCCCACTATAGATGCTCAGCCATACAATGGATTTAAAAGACCTTGTGTGGCCTATTCACACTTGGGAGTCTTAGCAGCAGCAACATTAGTATTATGTAGGCAGAGACTTGTCTGCTGAGCTGCAAGGAGTTTTTAGTTTGGTAGGTACCACTTTAAAATTGCTTAGCTAAGGGTTAAAAGCTGTTAAACTGTGCTGGCTGGTTTGATCACACGAGTTATTACATTTATAACTCAGATGAAGGATGAAGTCACTGAGGGCAAGTAAGGCATGGGTGTAACACTGTAATAGGAGCGTAATCACAGTTGCAGGGAGTATTTACACCTTCTTCCTGTGGAACATATGTGCTGGAGTGCAGCACATAGTGTAAAGGCCCTCACCTAAATCTCTCTGGAAATTGTCACTTGAAGGAAGGAGAGAGGCTGTGGTGCACAGGCATATAAGCTGTACTTCCTCCAGCTGTCTAAGAATGACTGACCACAGGACTCACCTACAGCAGGTAGAGCAGCCCATTAGCCACATCTGTGTGGCTAGCTCTCATGCTAATGCCTCCTAACAAAATTGCTTGAGAACAACTACTCTCCTACCTCTCATTATTGTAAACATATCTAAATATAACGCAGAGCTCATTTTCTTAGGAACAAGTACTGGCAGGTCCTAAACTGGAGATGGGAATGTTTGATAGCTCTCGGGTGCGGTGCCAGCCCTTGGCTGCTGTTCATGTGTCTCCTTGCTTATGCCAAGAGGTCTTAGTAGATAACTGCAAAAGTTGTACAGACTGGGTATCTGAAGGGAAGTGACTTGCAGTGTTCAGATTGCAATCTTGTGCAGGTTTGTGATGTAGTGTGACCTACTGGGGTGCCGATGAGGTGAGAGCGATTGAAGTAATTCAGATGTAGTAGACATTACAGTGATGCTCTCTCCAAAAGTATCTCTGAAGATCCCAATATCACTCTCCTTTTTTAATGAATGATGAAGTCTACCTGCCTCCAGTCCCATTGGGAAAGCCAAACTGCATGTCATAGTCTGTGATACCTTCTTCATGACGTCTTTCTCTCCTATACCTACAACATGATTATTTCCTTTTCTCATTTGCTCAGCCGAAGATGAAACTGCCATTACTGCCTTTTATATAACGCTTCACCACATTTTTTCTTTGCCTGAGTACATCTGTCTGTTCCTTCTAAACTATCTGCTCTGACGGTGGAGCAAACACTTTTTAAAATTGCCAAATGCACCTTAACTTTCCAAAATGTTTTTCCTGCATGTATTTCTTTCATGTAGAGAACAACACATGTTCCCAGCAGCAATTCTACATTCCTAGTTATTTTATGTCTTTGCTGCAAAGTCATTAAGAAAGAAACATCAGAGCTTCTCTCTGTGTCATGAAATTTATGAAGCTACTTCAGTTTAAGATGGTAGACTATAACTGTTGGAGATTAGAAGCTGTTACACTTATTATTATCTTTCGTATTGGGAACGGAGAGAGAGTAGCAACTGCTGGGAGAAAAGCCAGGCAGACAACTGGGATGGTAACCACTTTAGCCACCTCAATTTCAGCCACCAATAAATGTGAATCAACACTCTGTGAAGCCACAACTGATGTCTGGAGTATTTAAATCTCCTCCAGTGAAGGTTACTGAAGTAAATGTGTATGAGTTCAAAATAGCAAGAGTAGGCAACATGAGTTTTCATTTTGCTGACATGTCACTCATGGTCTATGCTTTTCCTCTGTCTATGTGCTATGAAGTGTCCTGGTAGCTGCTAAATGTCATCTCCTCCCAGCATTGCTACTTTATTTCTATGTAGTCAAGTCAATGGAAAGTCTCATTCATTGATTTACAAACAAACACAGGACATAGGCTTAAAAATATATACATTTATTTTACTTCAGTTTTGGTAATTTGTGAAGGTATAGCTTCAATACCCACATCTACTACAATTTATTTCGTTCCTGTATCCTTTTTTTATGTTACATAACTTTTACAAGCAAGACCTTGAAAGTCCCAATTTGATTAGCCTTTCTCTTAATTATCTTCCTCTTGAGCATTACAGAGCTCAGGTGCACTTTTCCTGCAACCTTTTTTCTGATTTTTTTTTTTTTCCTTCTAGGGTGCAGGTTGCAATTTTTCCCTTCATTGTATTTATTCATGGTTTCATATTCACTGAAACCCAATTTTACAGCAAACTAAAATGTTTTCATGGTATATACACAAAATAGTCACAAAAATATTGTTTTGTATTTTGTATTTACAAAATAGCCATTGTAAATGAAACAATAAGGTGGAAATAGGATTATATTTGCCCAAAACCACCTATTCATACAATCTGAAATTTCAGTTGCTTATGTACTTAAATAATGTATTCACATTATATGTTGCATCTGGTAATATCAAAGGAAATCAGAGGGCAGGGCTGAAGTGTAGTCTTTGTGATTCTTAAATAACTACAAAAGGCAATGGATAATGCACTTGTTTATCATCAGGTACAGATTAATGAAATATTATTCCAGAGCTCTTTTCTCTTCAGCACATTACACCATCTTCCACCAGATATCAATATTGATTGAATTCTTCCTGGTTCTTTAGGAATGACCTATGACCTACCTCTCCCCTTGTTAAAACTCAGGTTATCACAAAGTGCTCTGGTTTTTGTCCTGAAAGCATTTCCTCATTTCAGTGATAGCTATATAATGCGTAAGGAAGAATTAAGTGGGTTTTATTTAGAGTGGGAAGAGGATTCAGAACTGGCTTTAGATATATCTTTCTGTAGACATATTGTGCAAGATTTGTAAAAAAAAAAAACCCAAACAGTAATACGGTTTTAAATTCTACTACTATTAGAGAAAATACATAATAATATAATACTCTCTGAGCAGGAAGAACATAACTACTAAACTCTAGACTGCTGCGCTAGTCCCTGCACATCTTAAATTACTAGAGCCACAAAGATAATTTCAGCAAATATCACCAAAAGTTTAGGAGGTTGTTTTCTTTTACAAAGCCACAGTTTTGTAACATCAGGTATCAAATGACTGTTTACTTGAAATTGAAATGCAACATGAAAAGCAAATAGCTTGATTTACTTAATAATTGGTACAGAAATTCATATGGAAAACAAACAAAAGAAAGAAAACAGCCAACACAGAGTAGCAGGGTAAGTTTGCCTCGCTTCTACTGAAATGCCAGCAAGACAAAATAAAACAACTGTATGTACCTACATCTCCAGATATTAACAAATTGCTTATGGCTCTATAAAAAGTGCAATAGGAGGTTGTATGAGACACAATTTCACTAGACTTTAGTGTTTTAGGAGGTAAAACACATGGTCAAAGGAACCGGTTCTTAATCCATATTCAGAGCTGAAAGAGGAGTTTGTGTTACTTCCTCCTCTTCAAAATCAATTTAAACTGTCAAAATAGCTTTGAAACTGCAGATTTCAACTTTGACCCCAAGAAAACCCTCTAAAGAATCAGACTGAGTCGTTGCTGTAACATTTATGTCAAAAGGAAATTTTTAATTTGCAAGGAAAAACAAAAGTTTCTCTCTTCAGAGGTCTCTCCAGCAGGAGCACACGGGATTTCTCGCTTCTCCTTTAACGCAGCCCGTGTGTTGGCGGCTGGAAACTCTCCCGAACGCAAGTACCTGCTCTTCTCCTCCCTCACCGGGGAATTGGGGCGATTTGGTGGCAGAAATTCCGAGGAAAATACACTTTTGTTAGTCCAAAGAAACACAAATCGAGCACACCGAAGGGCTCCCCGGCCGTGCAGGGGGGCGGGCTCTGCAACGCACCAATCACCGCGCGGCTCCGCTCTAAAAATACGAGCATCTGACCCGCGCCAGCCCAATTGTGTTCGCCCGCTCCGCAGAGGACGCTGCCGCCGCCGCCGCGATGTCCGAGACCGCTCCCGCTGCTGCCCCCGATGCGCCCGCGCCCGGCGCCAAGGCCGCCGCCAAGAAGCCGAAGAAGGCAGCGAGCGGCTCCAAAGCCCGCAAGCCGGCGGGCCCCAGCGTCACCGAGCTGATCACCAAGGCCGTCTCCGCCTCCAAGGAGCGCAAGGGGCTCTCCCTCGCCGCGCTCAAGAAGGCGCTGGCCGCCGGCGGCTACGATGTGGAGAAGAACAACAGCCGCATCAAGCTGGGGCTCAAGAGCCTCGTCAGCAAGGGCACCCTGGTGCAGACCAAGGGCACCGGCGCCTCCGGCTCTTTCCGCCTCAACAAGAAACCTGGAGAAGTGAAGGAAAAAGCCCCCAAAAAGCGCGCGGCCGCGGCCAAGCCCAAGAAGCCGGCGGCCAAGAAGCCTGCCAGCGCCGCCAAGAAGCCCAAGAAGGCGGCGGCGGTGAAGAAGAGCCCCAAGAAAGCCAAGAAGCCGGCGGCCACCGCGGCCAAGAAAGCGGCCAAGAGTCCCAAGAAAGCAGCCAAGGCAGGCCGCCCCAAGAAGGCAGCGAAGAGCCCGGCCAAGGCGAAGGCAGTGAAGCCCAAAGCTGCTAAGCCCAAGGCGGCCAAGCCGAAAGCGGCTAAGGCGAAGAAGGCGGCGCCCAAAAAGAAGTAAATTGCACTAGGAGAGTCCTGCTCTACATATATTGTTATCCAACGGCTCTTTTAAGAGCCACCCACACTTTCCCTAAAGGAGCTGAGGCACCGAGGTCGTCAGTAACCCGCAGCAAGGATCCAGTGATTCGTAAGTCGTCAGAGGTCAATTGTGTCTTTTTTTTTTCCCCTACGATTACCGAAGGAAACGTTAACGAGCACGGTATAACGCGGCGGCTTTAGGGAAGTATAGACTTTAATATATTTTCTTTTTTCCCCGAGTAATTAGTTTGACTACCAGGAAGCAATTGTTTTATATAATGATTTGATAAAAATCGGATGTATGTTTTTTTAAAGATATATTTTGTAACAAAAGTAATGCAATTGCCAGGCGCGCTACTGAGCCATGTGTAATCTATTGTATTATTTCTCTTTTAAGTTGTCTCCTTAAATGGTTTTGTGTCTTTGGGGAGGAGGGGGGAGGGTTTCCTTACTGACCCGAAAACAGCCCTAAGCTCTCCCGTTCCTTTTGTTCCCGATGAGAAAGAGCTTTAAGTATTGAAAAAGCCCGCCCTGACCAAGGATTGGCCAGCAGAGAGTCCGGCCCGCTGCCCCTTCCCCCCCCTTCCCAGACGACGACTGCGCCTCGCATCTCCGGTGCCGTTTCAGCCACTCGGAGAAGAACGCGGAAGAGGGGGGGAGGGACGGGAGCTCTTACCGAAGTAAGAGTGTTCCCATGTTGTCTGGCGTAAGAACTAAACGGAAAATATCCCATAGCAGGAATAACTTGTTTTGGGAGAACGTCTTAGCACTACTTTGTGTTAACGAAAACATGGAAAGCGTTGCTACCATCACCAACCCACAAACAGCATTAATAAACCTGGAGAAAACAAGACAAAACACGGGTTGAGTAATTCACATAAAATGGCATAACTATAGTGCGGATAACGGAGCTCTCTTATGATTTTTGTGGGTGGCTCTTAAAAGAGCCTTGGGATTATTTTCTCCGGAAAAGACAACGCAGCACCTTTCCCTTGTGTTCACTTGGCCTTTGCCTTGTGGCTGTCGGTCTTCTTGGGCAGCAGCACGGCCTGGATGTTGGGCAGCACCCCACCCTGCGCGATCGTCACCTTGCCCAGCAGCTTGTTGAGCTCCTCGTCGTTGCGGATGGCCAGCTGCAGGTGGCGGGGGATGATGCGCGTCTTCTTGTTGTCGCGGGCCGCGTTGCCCGCCAGCTCCAGGATCTCGGCCGTCAGGTACTCCAGCACGGCCGCCAGGTACACCGGGGCGCCGGCGCCCACCCGCTCCGCGTAGTTGCCCTTGCGCAGCAGCCGGTGCACGCGGCCCACGGGGAACTGCAGCCCGGCCCGCGACGAGCGCGACTTGGCCTTGGCGCGCGCCTTCCCGCCCTGCTTCCCGCGGCCGGACATCCTCGCTCCAGCGCTCGCTCGTTCGCGTCTCAGAGCAACCAGTAGCTGAACAGCTGGCACAGCCGGCGCTGCTCACCTATAGCCTCGCTTTCCCCTCCTCGCCCCTTCGCTGATAGGCTGAGAAGTAGGTCTCCTCTGCACAGCCAATGAGAAGGCGAATCGAATTCCGACCAATAAGAAACCATCATAGCGGAGTTGTGACGCTCTGTCCTTCTGACCAATGACAGTGCGCGGAGGCAATGCTGCTCATTTGCATAAGGCAGCTATAAATAGGTGGCGCGCGGCGACTCGCCCTCCGTTGGTCCCTGCGCTCCTGAGCGTTCATCAGTTTCGGTGTGTGACGGACGCGTGTTCGTGGCGATGCCCGAGCCGGCCAAGTCAGCCCCTGCGCCCAAGAAGGGCTCCAAGAAGGCGGTGACCAAGACGCAGAAGAAGGGCGACAAGAAGCGCAAGAAGAGCCGCAAGGAGAGCTACTCCATCTACGTGTACAAGGTGCTGAAGCAGGTGCACCCCGACACGGGCATCTCGTCCAAGGCCATGGGCATCATGAACTCCTTCGTCAACGACATCTTCGAGCGCATCGCCGGTGAGGCCTCTCGCCTGGCGCACTACAACAAGCGCTCCACCATCACCTCGCGGGAGATCCAGACGGCCGTGCGGCTCCTGCTGCCGGGTGAGCTGGCCAAGCACGCCGTGTCCGAGGGCACCAAGGCTGTCACCAAGTACACCAGCTCCAAGTAAGCCGCCTCTGTGCCCTGTGCCAGACCTCGACCCAAAGGCTCTTTTAAGAGCCACCTACCTTTTCAATAAAAGGGCTGTACAGTCAAATATGGAAAAAAAAACCTTTAACTTCTTGGTATTAATTAATTTAGTCACTTCTCATGCCCCACTTAACTAATTTCAATAAGATAATTGTCCAACTTCTACATCAGGGATCTTATACTTTATTTGGGCGACAAACGACTTGCTGTAACTAAAGTTTTTTAAATGCTTTGTCTTTCTAAGTGATGCCATTTCTTTATAGTTCTATTTCAGTTTTAATATTGTTATGTATATTTTTTGTGCAATGCTTCACTTAATTCTAAGTATGTTCATGTTATATGCATTGTAAATTGGAGGAAAAAGGTTTCTGTAATTTTCTCGTTGGTAAAGAAAATCATTGCTAACGAAATGTTTTCTATGTACATCGTTGTAACCACTACGAGATCTACCACTTGATGGTGCTCAGTCTTTTTTTTTTTTTTGTAGCAGACTTGAGAGGTGTCGACAGTGTAAAAGAATTTATGTAGTAATAAGTGATATCTATCTTAATAAGCTGTTTACCACTAGCCTAGTGGTTAATACAACAGAGAATTCCTTTCTGAAAGTTATTTATCTTCAGCATTTTTCTTAATTCTACTGTGCATGTGTGAGGGGTTTTTTACAGTAACTTGCATAGCTTCTCCCTACGCCTACCTTAGGTAGAGAATATTCCCCTTATTCATCTCAGTTTGTGGTTTTAGTTATATTGTTTCATACCTATGTGACCTTTCCTGTATTTATGTGTCATTAATTGTATTAAACCTACTAAGAAACTAGCCACTGTGGGCTGATTTCATGAGTTCTCAGCATTTATCATATAGCTACTAATCAGCCCTAAAGTCTTGCAGCCTCCAACTGCAGGCTTTTTGAATCATTCCATCACAGTCTTTGTTAATCAGATGCTGCTGTAGATGCAGCTCAAAGCCATTATCACTTTCTCTCAAACTGGATCTGAATAATCCTGAATTCCAAGCATATTCCTCATACCTGAAAAGATTAATAAACCATCATATATTCCAATCTCTAGGTTTTTGTGTAAGGGAAGGTGTGGGTCACTAGAAAGGGACTTCAGAACATATCATATGCTTAAAGTGCTCATATTTTGACAGTGATTATCATCATCAAAAGAATTTATCAGTGGTTATTACTTTCTATAATCAGTCATGTAAAAAACAAATTTAGTTATGTTGTCTTAAAAAAAAAAAAAAAAGACCCTAGTTCAAACTACAGCTATCACAAGGCAGACCTGGTGCCTTTTGACCTCCTAGCTCAGGAATCCGTAAGTATTCTTTTTGCCTTTTCTGTCTTTGTATGCTCCATGCTGCATACTTCATTAATGTAGCTTTCACAGAAATCTCTGGGGATCTTTTGTTTTTTAGAAAGGCTGTTTCAATATGTGAAATAGTTTCTAGGCTCATGAAATTCTTCACTCAACAGAAAAGAAAATGCTGCTTATGACTGCTGCTTCCAATCTCGATAAATCAATATTAGGGGGCTATAATCTCAACATAACATTTCTACACCCCCCCACACACATCATCAGATCTAACACATCCATAATTCTTCTATCAGTGCTGAGACCAAACTCTCCTAAATGACAAAAAACAGCTACCATGGAAAATTTTGTGTACTTGTTATTTTCACCGGAGGATTTAGGCTTAGCAGGGATAGCAAGCATAACAATTTCATCCCACAGGAGGAGAACATTCAAAATTAAAAAAGCAAATAGTGGGACTATAAAATCATATCAGACAGCATATTCTTCTATCATTTGTGTTCTTTAATGTTCTTTCCACTTCAAAGCAGTGTTCTTTGTATTCTTAAATCCACTCTACCCGGATGACATCACTGAGCAACAGTAAAATGGCACAGTGTTCAAATACATCATCCTGGTGTAGCTGAAATTATGCTGCAGCCATGTAGACCATGGTAGGAATTGTGCTGATGCCACCTCCACAGGGCTCGTCCCTCGGTTCCTGCTCGAAGAAGACGAGTCTCTTCTCTGCTTAGTAAATAAGCAGTTTATTTATCTGACATGCAGAGCAGCTCGAGCTGTGTGCCTCCAAAGAGGGACCCTCACCCCAGGTCATGCCCCCCAGATATACCCGTACCACCCATCACCCGATCCCCAAGTCCAATCCCTTAATTCTGGTCAGTGGTCTCTTTCTTACTGGTTTTCATTGTTGCTGGGATGGCCGCCTTCTGAAGTTACCTCATGCTCTTGGAATTGTTCCCTTGGTCCTTATCTTCTTCATTCTGCTCGTATCTGCCGGTTTCGGCTAGTTCTGTGTTAGCATCGTTAGTTTTATCAAAAAGTTTACACTCAGTCGGCTTTTGTGACCTAAGGCTTCAACTACTTTATCTTCCAGTGCTAAGCAAGGCTATTTATTAATCCTAACAATTCTTAACACTGGAAAGTGCTAGAATACATCATCTTTAAACAGGCCCTTTGTGCTGTATTTTTATCTAGCTTCCATGTCCATCTTCAAAATACCTCTTTGTTCACAGCAACTGAAAGATGGGGTATATTTATTTTTGATTATACAAACATTTTTGTCAAAATAAGTTTTTTATATCAGCAACTTTTTGTGTATCAAATCATCAGTGTTACGTTACAGTTTAGTCCTCTAGTGAATAACCAACCATAGAGAATACTGAAGAACAATCCAAACAGTTACAGAAAAATCCCCTCCTTTATCTTTAATAGAACAATGAAGTTAGTAGCATTCTTGGAAAGACTTACATCTTCTGTAGATCAGCATACCTACAGTAAAATTTATATTTATTAATTGTCATGTTTTTAAAATAAAGTGCTTTTATTTCTGCAAATGTGAAATACACCAGCTGGGTAAATGAATACCTGTATTCTCTAGTTAACTGACTGGACAGTGCATCAGAAATGAGAAGTAGATGCCATACAACTGATCCAAAACCTGAACAAATCACATACCAGTGTTAGGCATTTTATACTACTTCCTGCTATTTTTTTTCATGGAGTAAATAAATATCTGCTCACCTACTTTAGACATCAGATTGTTTTTCCTAATGGGCAGAGATTATAATTAGTCAACACACAGGGCAAATTATTGCTATGTTAGTGTCCCAGGTACTTTCTTTTACAGGTTTATAGAAAAGAATAAATTTCAAAATAATTAGTATTGAGGGAGAAAGTATTAACTGCAGCTAGGGAAAAAAATTTTGTCTTATATACACCTTGATGCAATGCCTTTGGTAATGAAAATGTACCTGGTTCAGATTTTAAATGAAAAAACTCAGTCTTTTGGCTGCAAAAACCTGGTCTTGGGGTTGTGCTGTATCATAGCACAGTGCAGCTCAGGACGTGACACAAATCTCACTGGAGAAGAGGGCTGGAAGTAGAGAGGAATGCAGCAGGGAACACCCCTTCTCCCTTCCCAGCTCATATACCTACAATGAAGGGAAAAAGAAGCATCACAATGAGCAGGGGCAGCTCTTTCCTTGGGACTGGGATGACAGAACCAGAGGCCTATGTAGGTGGAAAGAGTTTTTTAGGTTTTGGTTGCTTTGGTGGCTGCAAAGAAGTAAATTAATTGATGGCCCATCCTGATGGAGAGGTTGTTCCAGAAGCATTCCTTGTCAAAAATGATGCTAAGTATGAATTACAAGGATACCTCCATTCATTTTGTAACACAGAAAATCTCAGGAACAAATTCTGGACATACTTGCATTTTAAAACTAAAAAAATAAGTAGTTTGTTTGTGAAAGGAGTATCAGGACAGTTTGGAGTTTTCATTACCACTAAAATCTACAACCTTTTTTTGTTTGTAGTCCTACTGGCATTGCCTGTAGATTTTGTACTTGAAAGGGTCATAGGAAAATGGAAGAAATAATTCCCAAAATAAGAAGAGGGTACACATGGAGAGTTACAGCTGAAATTTGGACTTCAGACAGGTAAAGGATTTTGTACTACCTTTGTGCAGCATCAGAGCTATGAAGGAATGCATGCATCTTGTATGCAGCCCCTTTTCCTTTTGTAGCAAGTAGCAGCCACTGCAACGCCAATCAATCTGAACACTCCACATGATAAAGTGGGGTTTATTTTGCCTTGTGCGTTTGGGACACAGTAAGGTTAGTGTCTTTAATTACCCCGCTTTAGAAAAGAGGACAAGAATTATTACAGGAATGACATAGCCCCAATCTTTCTACACATCCAAATACATCTTTAAATGTATTTAAATGTAAATCAGGAGGGTTGCCTCCTCCTGAGCTCCAAGCACCAGCAGACCGGACTGACTACAGGCAAACCCGATTGCCTGGGCTCAGCTTGAGCTGGCTCAGGAAGCCCAGACAATTTTCTGAATCGGTTCCACCGCCTACATGCAGAGGCTTTTAAACTCTGTCTTTTGAAATGGCTGCTACACATCCCACGAAAAAAGTGAAATGGTCACATGGGTGTAAGCCATAGTTAGCTCCTGGAGTTTTAACCTTACCCGATACTTGAAATGTCACAGAAAACCTCAGGGGATGTGTATTGCGTTGTACTTCAGACTTAGCAGCTTCTAATTGTGCATTTATTGACGGGACAAATATCAAACAATGAGGGTTTCTAAAACGTTGATAAAGACAATCAGAGCGATTAACCCTTTTCATAGCACGGTGAAGGCAGATAAGTCTTTTACTCTTTTTTCATTTTTACGCTGTTTTCCACCTGAGAACATTTGCATGAAAGACCGTAATTCTCAGCAGGAAATGGCACAGGGTGTAAACAACTGCGAACATCAGGGAGCTTCAGAAGAACTGGGATTTATTTACAACCTTTATCTAAACTGAATAATGTGGGCTCTTCCGCTTACCCTACGGGTTTGTTTCTTGACAACGAAAGAGTTAAAAATACTTGGCGCGGGGGGGGGGGGGGGGGCGGGCTTGCTCTGCCCTTCCCGGAGGTAAATTTGACCCTTTTCTTTGCCTTCTCCCCGCTGTTCCCAGGCGCCGCTTGCAGTGCGCGGGGGTTGGGGGACGCGCAGAGCAGCGGAGCCCCCTCAGCCTCCAGCCCCCGCATGGCCGCCACCCCCTCTGTATCCTCCTCCTCCGCCCGGCCCGGCCTCCCTCCCTCCCCGCGTCCCTTCTCGAATCAGTCCGTGTCACACCGCACTCCCGCCTTCGACTCGCCCGCAATGGACGTCGGCTCCCTCCTCCCCTGGAGGCGGATCAGTTCTTAAAGCCCTGTCTCTGGCACCGGTGCCGGAAGGGGGAAAATCTCCGCTTGCCACAGCCGGACCGACGAACCCGGAGGGTTTCGTCATCTCTGGAGAAACGAGCGGGCCTGGCAGGGACCGCCCGCTCCGTTATCCACGGCTAACGCTGCATTGACACAGCGCCGAGATACCGCGGCTTCAGCCTGAGCTCTCACGGGATTAAATCACACAATAAAGCCAATACTGCTTAGCAGATATAAGAATCCCTTTGAGTGTTTCGGTTCTTTTTCTGCTTCCCTCCCTCGAGGAATAAAACGCACAACGAAGAAAGAAACAAATTCATACATAACTAATTCTTTTCAGTGTACAGCCAGCTCTTCAATCCAGGTACCATTTTCTGCCATCCGAAACACCGCATGTCCCCCTTTCCTCAAAAGCGATGGGTGAAGAGGGATGCGTGGGGCCTGCACAGCACCTGCGCAGGGGCTGCGCGGCCTTTTCCCAGGCCACCTGGAGCGCCGGCTCGTCGGAGCTGCTAAGTGGTCCCATTCACACGGGCTAGAGGAGGAAGATTTCTCTTTGACTCTTCATCACGGGCGTTTTCACCTTCCCCTCCCATTCCGCTGTTGCAAAACTGAGTTAATGTTAAAGAAATAACCGGGAATCGGTCTGTGCCCCTTGCAGGAGACCGTGTTCACACTTGCTGTTTTAAGAAATATATATATATTTTCAAATGAAATCTTCCCACTTACCCCAGCTTTCATAACCCACATCTATGAAGCATCTTCATGAAAGTCTCTGGCTATACAACATATATCTGAGGCCTTGTGGCCCTTCACAGTTTATACGTAGCCCTATTGGTTTTTAAGTCATTGTTTCCCAGATATATGATTTGAAACTAGCGCTACTGCATGCCTAAACTCATTTTGTAACAAGGAAAATATTAATAGCTACAATAATAATAATGAATTCTATATCTTCTGCACTGTTGCATTTGTACTGCTGATAGCAGAGCATTCATTTCAAAGGGAAACAAATCCAAAGGATTGCCCTCTTGAATGTTTCTACAGTATAGAAACTCGAATTTAAATTCTCTCACACAACA
Source organism: Phaethon aethereus (assembly GCF_964289735.1). Taxonomy (NCBI): domain Eukaryota; kingdom Metazoa; phylum Chordata; class Aves; order Phaethontiformes; family Phaethontidae; genus Phaethon; species Phaethon aethereus. The sequence continues at coordinate 24,306 of NW_028114165.1, read as the reverse complement.
TTGAGATGATACACATGCACCCAGAGCGATCCACAGGACACTTTCCCATTTTTGCTACAATCCCCAGTGGTTCCAATATGCAAAAGACAGTCTCATTATGAGGAAGAAACACAGAGGGGAGTGAAGACTTCCCTCACCTGTAGATGGGTCAACTTATTACCAATGCAATTTTAGGAAAGCTAAACTCAGTGAACACCAATTCCAAAGAGCCCACCTCGCTCTTTTCCTGACAGTGTAGAAAACTGTTCCTGTTGCTCCAGTACCACCAAGCTGATTACCAAGGCTGTGTTCTCCTCCATGAAGCACAAAAAAAAGCCCCAGGAACGTCAAAAAGCAGGGTGCCTCTGTAGTGGAGAGTCTTGTGCCTCTACACAAGACTGTAAGGCTAAAAAAAAAGCTAAAAAAAGGAAAGGAAGGAAATCAAAGCAAACAGGGCAGCACCAAGGCACAGAAATGGCTTTAAGGCAACACTGTGCCCTGCTGAAATGGCAGCAGTTCTTCCAAGAATGGTTTGCCTCCTCCCAAAATGAGGTGGGAGCTTGAAACTCCCCCTACCTCATGGAGGAGACAGATCCAGCCAATAGTACCAGAAAAATGAAGTTAAAAGTGATAGTGCTCTTTCCAGTGTAACACAAGCAACCATCACTGTGGTGGCACATCACATCAGGCAGCTCATTGAGAACACAGATAACCATGCTCTGCCTGAAATCCTTACGTAGTGCTCAGCAGTTAGTTGTGACAAGGAAAGCCAGCAGGACTCTCTCACATGATAACGTTAAAAAGTAGCAAAAAAAGAAGTCAAAACCAGGCACGAGGCAGGGAAAATGCCTCCTGTTACCAAAGGAACGGTTTAGGGTCACTGCTGTGTCCATGTGTTTTCTTATGTGTGTGTTTTGCTTTCCCACCACTCCTTCTCCAGGAGTTTGAAAACCACACATTGCCCAGAGTTGCAAAAGCAACCGGATGCAATTTGATGCCCTCCAACAGAGCAGAAAGTCTAGACTGATACAAAGACTCCAGTTCATACTGCCCTCTAATAAAAGAGAGAGTCCGCTTATAAGGAGGTGCAATGTCTACTCCAAACACAAAAACACATAGTTGCCACAGCTGAGATGTTGAAAGTGTCCAGACTTTCTAAAATAAAAATACTTTATTTAAATATTTTATTTAAATATTTTAGGAAAAAATTCCTAAAAGAGCAACAGACAATTAAATTGAATCCTTGAGTGGACCAGCCCAAGTTTTTTAAAAAGGAACATTCGGCATTAATAAAACAAGCTCACCCTCAAAAAACGGCAGGCAGAAACAGAGAAAAGCGTAGTTAAGACAAACACCTTAAGAAAAAAAAATTACATGTTTCTGCCTGTGTTCACTACAAAAAACAAAAGTGCAGAGAGCGACTCAACTCTTTATGACATCGTGGGTGGCTCTGAAAAGAGCCTTTTCTTTTTGTCCATTTTCTTTCCAGATTAGTCTTAGAGGTGTTCACTTGGCCTTCGCCTTGTGGCTGTCAGTCTTCTTGGGCAGCAGCACGGCCTGGATGTTGGGCAGTACCCCACCCTGCGCGATCGTCACCTTGCCCAGCAGCTTGTTGAGCTCCTCGTCGTTGCGGATGGCCAGCTGCAGGTGGCGGGGGATGATGCGCGTCTTCTTGTTGTCGCGGGCCGCGTTGCCCGCCAGCTCCAGGATCTCGGCCGTCAGGTACTCCAGCACGGCCGCCAGGTACACCGGGGCGCCGGCGCCCACCCGCTCCGCGTAGTTGCCCTTGCGCAGCAGCCGGTGCACGCGGCCCACGGGGAACTGCAGCCCGGCCCGCGACGAGCGCGACTTGGCCTTGGCGCGCGCCTTCCCGCCCTGCTTCCCGCGGCCGGACATCGCAGAAACTCTAACCAAACCCACACCCCACAAAGCTCCACACAAACACTCACCGCCGCCCCCGCCCGCTTATATTCGGCTCGGACGGAGCGGCGGGACTTTCGCCGATAGGCTGCGGCGGTGGTTCCGTTTCGGCAACCAATGGGAAGGCGAATCGGGAAGTGTCCAATAGTAGAGCGCAGAGCGGCGTGATTGCCAGAAGTAGAACTCGCGACCAATGGCGATGCGACGCTGCCGGGCTGCTGCTTCTCCCACCGCCGCTATAAAGGGGCTCGGCGGGCGCTGACAGTACTCTGTATAGTTCTAGTGCTGCAGTTTGAGCGTGTGGGAAATACACGCGTGCCCGCAGCAATGCCCGAGCCGGCCAAGTCCGCGCCCGCGCCCAAGAAGGGCTCGAAGAAGGCGGTGACCAAGACGCAGAAGAAGGGCGACAAGAAGCGCAAGAAGAGCCGGAAGGAGAGCTACTCCATCTACGTGTACAAGGTGCTGAAGCAGGTGCACCCCGACACGGGCATCTCGTCCAAGGCCATGGGCATCATGAACTCCTTCGTCAACGACATCTTCGAGCGCATCGCCGGTGAGGCCTCTCGCCTGGCGCACTACAACAAGCGCTCCACCATCACCTCGCGGGAGATCCAGACGGCCGTGCGGCTCCTGCTGCCGGGTGAGCTGGCCAAGCATGCCGTGTCTGAGGGCACCAAGGCTGTCACCAAGTACACCAGCTCCAAGTAAACATGTGTTTGAAATACTGTTTTAAGCAAAAGGCTCTTTTAAGAGCCACCCACCTCTTCAGTAAAAGAGCTTCACTTTCTGTGTTGTATCTTTGTTTTACTGATGTAAACCTTCTACTAATTGATTTCTCTGGCTGTCTTAATCACGGATTTCTAATCCCAATAATCTAAAAGCTGTAGTGTAGTCTAGGATTAAGAAAACAACCCCTATCTTGGGTCCCTCCTCGTGGTCTCTACACATATTTTAGGGCTCAAGTTTGTGATCAACTCAGAGGCTCGACTTATACGAATTCAGTTCTCTGTCTTAATGATGAACATCCAATCCCAGTTATCTAAAAGTCACAGTGTAAATTAGGATTAGGAACGTAATCCTGATCTTGGGGCCCTGCTTCCAGCGGTCTTCCACAGATACACGTACATTTTTAGGGCTTCTAGTCCCTACTGAACCTTTATCAGCAAGTTTTCTTCCCGCTGAATCAGAGCTGTACAGGCCCAGCATGTAAGGTAAAGCCTGAGCCTAAATGCAACCCCAAAGCCAAGAGGTTAAAACCAACAGGTGGAGGGCAAGACCTTGAGGAAATCCTCAAACAAGTCACCTTCACGTCTGGCAAAGGGAAAGGGAGCAAGAAGGTCCTAGCAACAAGAAGCATGTTTTCCTTATGGGAACAGAGTGTGATCGGATGCAGAAGTACAAGCCGAACTGCAATGAAATCTGCCTGGACACAGTTCATGCGATGAATAAAGCATTTTTTCTCTGCATCGCCGCCCCGGCTCGGATTTTCCATTGTGTGCAACCGGTTCCCAGAGCTCCCGTTCCAAATGTCTGCCTGTGTTCAGGGAATTGGGTCCTCCCTAAGATCGGAAAGCACACAAAGAGTGAGGAGAGGGACGAGCTGGCCGAATATCTCTGTGGGCTATTCCTGCGGGAAGGACAGTGCTTTGCAGCAACAAAAGGGTGCTAAACCCCCTGACTTCAGATGTGCGAAGCTTTTTCTTTGTCTTAGACACGTTCCCATTTCCTTTGACATCGCGTTGGTAGATCCACCGTGAGCAATGAGTTCAGCTCATTGAGGGCAGCTTCCGTGCCGAACCCGTGCAGGTGAGTTTGGGGGCGGGGAGCTCCTGCCGGCTCATCCGCCCCGTGTGCAGGCCGGGGGAGAGCTTGGGCTGCTGCGGGGCACAGAGCCGGGCTGCCCCAGCGCCGCCTCGCCCGCGCCCCGGGGAGCGAAGGGGCGCTCAGGACTCCGCCGCCCCTTCGCTGCGGGCCCTGCCGGAGCCTCCCCCCGCCGCGGCCGGAGCTCCCTCTCACGGTCGCAGGTGTGCGCTGGGCTTGGAGACGCGGCCGCAGCCGCCGGGGAGAGGAAGCCGTGAGGGAACCAGCGTGGAGAAAGGGAGAGGACGGGCCGGCGCTGCGGAAGCGGGCTGCCAATCGGTGCCCTGCTGTGAGTCGGCCCCCAGCCTGGACGCCGCAGGCTCTCCTCTCCGCTTTCTCCGTGCGTGACTGTTTCCCGTGGGAGTGAGCTCCGCCGCGGAGCTGGGCACCAGCCGATGCGGGGGGGGGGGGGGGGCGGGCGGGCGGGGAGGCTGGGGAGGAGCCCAACGCTTCCGCACGGCGTAAACCACGGATTTTCCTCCAGCAGTCCCACGCTTAGCACGCTTCCGCCGACGGACGATCGCTTTTCTCTCAGCAGCCAGCCAGGACAGAGCCTCAGCACCGAGAGGAGAGGCAAGGCAGGACTCTGCCGCCGACCCCACGCCGGTCCGTCCTGGACAGGGCGGGCGGGGTGCGGGGCAGCGGCCGGGGTGCGGGGCAGCGGCCGGGGAGAGGAGCTGCCCTGGGACACGGCCGCGAGTGCGCGCAACCCCCCTGCCCCACCGCCGGGCGAGCCTCGGGCAGGGCGGGCAGCAGGGCAGCGCATGCCCGGCAAAGGGCAGCGCGGAAATCACGAGTGGGCGGGTAGTCCCGGCGCTGTGCTGTCGCGGCTTGCGCAAGCCCGAGCGAAGAAACCCGAAACGAAAGCGGTGAGAGGTGATCTACGTGAAGTGCACAGCGCGCTCGCTCCCACGGCGTCAGGGAGCGGGACAAGGAAGACCTGATGTCCCCTTCCGCGCGCTCGGGGGTCCCAACACGGAGCACCGTTTACGGTGACCTTAGAGACCGCTTCTCTCACCAGCCCGCTGCCCTGTGCCACGGCACAGCTTGCTTCGGTGTACGCACCCTTCGCTTCCTTTGACGTCCCGTAATATATTTACCATGAAACGATATGCAAACACACACCCGCAGAACGTGTCTCCGACACGCACATCGCCACGAGTCTCACCGAAACACACATCACACTGTGCTCCCGAGAAAGACAGCGCACCCCGAAACACACTGAATTTTCATACCCCGACGCAAACATCACCGAGCACCCCCCGAGGCGCGCATCGCCTTGCCCACGGCAGTCCTGTCGCTCTGCTCCCCCCGGCAGTCGCTACTCCCCGAGTCCAACGACACACACAGCTCTCCGCGCACCCAAAACCCCACTTGTCCTTACGCCACGACACTCCTATCGCTGCACGCAGACCGACAGACGCGTCGCTTTGCACTGGCTGACGAGCGCATCGCGCTTCGTTCGACGCCGAACGCAGCGCTCTGCTCCCCGAAGACGCTCCCATCTCTCGGCGCCGGCTGATACACATCTCTCCGCGACCCACGCGCCACCTGCAAAACACACAGTTCTGAGTCCCCCAAAACTCGCTACCGTTACTCCCCGACACACACACCGCTCGGCTCCGAGGGAAACACACAGCGCTCTGCTTCCCCCCCAATTGCTGGCCGCCGAAGGACACACACATCGCTCCGCGTCCCGCGACACGCACTCATCGCTCTGCGCTTCCAGGACACGCACATCGCGCTGCATATATCACAGCTATCTCTCTGCGCCCACCCGAAACACACACCGCTCTAAGTCCCCTAAAACGCGTTGCTGTCATACCCCGACACACGCACCGCTCCGCACACCACAACACGCATCTTCCTGCGCCCGGCAGCAGCGCGCCGCGCCCGGGACGGACGCTCCCCCCGCCCCGGTTGTTCCGGCCCTCGGGGGTGCGGCTTCCTCGCCGGGACCGGGCAGCACCGCTACAAAGGGGCTCGGTGGCCGGCGGCGGTACCTGGTGCTGCCCCGGCACTGCCCGTTGGCGAGCGGGAGACAGACGCGCGTTCGCGGCGATGCCCGAGCCGGCCAAATCCGCCCCGCGCCCAAGAAGGGCTCCAAGAAGGTGGTGACCAAGATGCTGAAGAAAGTGAAAGAACGACTTTATGTTCTTACGAGATGTTGAAGGTACCTGCTGATTTAAGAAAGCTGTTTTCCACATTATCGTTGCTGGTGAAAACCGCCGTTTACTTTTCATTAGCTCCGAGGGGAGCTCGATAGGGCATTATGTCCAAAGGTTTCATTTGGAAGGTTTCAATGTTTTTAGGAGATGAAGCCGTGTTACGGGGAAGCACTCATAACCCAGATGCCGAGCTGAGTGGCTACTTTGTGTTACTTGCTTCTTTTCAAAGCTAGTTTACGCTAAGCAAATGCCTCGGGATGATCTCCATTTCGCACTACCGTGATGAAAAACCGTCCCAGGAACATGAATCCGCTGCCACTGTGACAGTGCTGTCAGAAGCAAAGCTTGAATTCGAAAGGAAAAATAAAAATCTCACCCTCCGGCTCTGCGTGCAATCCCCGAACTCGGGGAATATTGGCTTGCCCGACACCCATTTGAACGCTCAGCCAAAAGAAACGCCGAAAGGCAAAACTATCTTCTGTCCCCAGCAGGAGCGCTAAGAAATGAGGTGCCGCGGTCACGTTATTTTTTCTTTTCTTTTATAAAAACGCGTTTTTTTGAGAAGGAAGCACCACAAGCCGAGTGGCCGAGCGCGGAGCTGACTCGGCAACGCACGGGGCTGCCGAGTCGAAAAAGCGCCCGGCTAAGGCGAAAGGGGCGAAGCCCAAAGCTGCTAAGAAATAAATGGCCGTGGAAAAGTCCCATTTGCCTTGCAGATAAACCCAATGGCTCTTTCCAGAGCCACACACATTTTCTTAAAAGGGCTGAAACAAGGGGATTTTTTTTTTTTTTTTTTTTTATATCGTGGCTAAACGTGGAAATGGCTTTTAAGAGCCTCCGAGTCCGCCCCATACAGAAACTAAAAAAGCGAGCGCTGTGACCGGGAAGAACTTCACCGCTACCGGAGCAGCCCTCGGTGCTGCTGCTCTAATCAGTGCCTTACTACAGCAAACAGCGGGTCGCTCCTTCGGGGACGGGTATTACTTCAAGGCAGCTTGCAGTTTATTCCTTTGTTTTTCACCAGGCTCCTCTAGGCAGTATTTAACACTTTCTTCTCCGCGTCCCTGGGCGCGGCTACGTGAGAGGGGAAAGCGGGGGCGGGGTGCGGTGTCGGGGATGGTTTTCCCTTGGGACTAGACTGTTCCCCGCAGGGCTGAGACAGGACAAGGCAGGGAAACATGTTGCACTTGTCAGTCGCACTGTAGGATCCAAATTATTCAACGCTTTCGGTTCCCAGAACATGAAAAAGTTTATCCCACCCGCACACACAGTAACCCGCACTGCTAGAAAGGTTCCGAGACAGCATTTAGAAAAAATAATTCGTTCATGCAGAACTTTTTTTTTTACTAAGACAGGCAGACAACAGCATAGATTCAGCTCTTTAGAGATCGAGTTGGTGGCTCTGAAAAGAGCCTTTGGGTTTCTGTGGGGAGAAGGTTCCCGGGCACTGTTCTTCAGCGTTCACTTGGCCTTTGCCTTGTGGCTGTCAGTCTTCTTGGGCAGCAGCACGGCCTGGATGTTGGGCAGCACCCCACCCTGCGCGATCGTCACCTTGCCCAGCAGCTTGTTGAGCTCCTCGTCGTTGCGGATGGCCAGCTGCAGGTGGCGGGGGATGATGCGCGTCTTCTTGTTGTCGCGGGCCGCGTTGCCCGCCAGCTCCAGGATCTCGGCCGTCAGGTACTCCAGCACGGCCGCCAGGTACACCGGGGCGCCGGCGCCCACCCGCTCCGCGTAGTTGCCCTTGCGCAGCAGCCGGTGCACGCGGCCCACGGGGAACTGCAGCCCGGCCCGCGACGAGCGCGACTTGGCCTTGGCGCGCGCCTTCCCGCCCTGCTTCCCGCGGCCGGACATCCTCGCTCCAGCGCTCGCTCGTTCGCGTCTCAGAGCAACCAGTAGCTGAACAGCTGGCACAGCCGGCGCTGCTCACCTATAGCCTCGCTTTCCCCTCCTCGCCCCTTCGCTGATAGGCTGAGAAGTAGGTCTCCTCTGCACAGCCAATGAGAAGGCGAATCGAATTCCGACCAATAAGAAACCATCATAGCGGAGTTGTGACGCTCTGTCCTTCTGACCAATGACAGTGCGCGGAGGCAATGCTGCTCATTTGCATAAGGCAGCTATAAATAGGTGGCGCGCGGCGACTCGCCCTCCGTTGGTCCCTGCGCTCCTGAGCGTTCATCAGTTTCGGTGTGTGACGGACGTGTGTTCGTGGCGATGCCCGAGCCGGCCAAGTCAGCCCCTGCGCCCAAGAAGGGCTCCAAGAAGGCGGTGACCAAGACGCAGAAGAAGGGCGACAAGAAGCGCAAGAAGAGCCGCAAGGAGAGCTACTCCATCTACGTGTACAAGGTGCTGAAGCAGGTGCACCCCGACACGGGCATCTCGTCCAAGGCCATGGGCATCATGAACTCCTTTGTCAACGACATCTTCGAGCGCATTGCCGGTGAGGCCTCTCGCCTGGCGCACTACAACAAGCGCTCCACCATCACCTCGCGGGAGATCCAGACGGCCGTGCGGCTCCTGCTGCCGGGTGAGCTGGCCAAGCATGCCGTGTCTGAGGGCACCAAGGCTGTCACCAAGTACACCAGCTCCAAGTAAACGTGTGTTTGAAATACTGTTTTAAGCAAAAGGCTCTTTTAAGAGCCACCCACCTCTTCAGTAAAAGAGCTTCACTTTCTGTGTTGTATCTTTGTTTTACTGATGTAAACCTTCTACTAATTGATTTCTCTGGCTGTCTTAATCACGGATTTCTAATCCCAATAATCTAAAAGCTGTAGTGTAGTCTAGGATTAAGAAAACAACCCCTATCTTGGGTCCCTCCTCGTGGTCTCTACACATATTTTAGGGCTCAAGTTTGTGATCAACTCAGAGGCTCGACTGTGAACCTGTTCAGCGGTGCAAAGCATTTGATGTAATTTGAGGCAGATATTTCGTAGCTACCTTTGTACATATCCCTTTATATCTCTTTTTGTGTCTCTATTCTTACACCTTTATGTGTGTGTGATCAAGGAATAACTTGATTATGCTGCTAAGTTTTATATGATTCGATACTACCATTTTATCTCAATATCATTAGTGAATTTGATCACTGTTATTTGGTATTAGATTATTACCATCCTAAATTATACCAAGCACAACATATATGACTACACCACAATCCCTGATACCCTATCCCTTTAGTCATAAACCGTTGACCAAGTCTGGGATTAGGAGTGGATTCAGCTGCACCTAGACTCCTCTGTGAGAAGGAATTTAGAAAGCAAGCGTGTTCACTCTGAACCTCATGACTCAATGGGAGGGTGTCCCTCATTTTTTTTCCCTTTTCCCAATCCTTAGACATAAACCATTGAACAAGTCTGGGACTACGGGTGGATATCGGTCCACTCTGAAATTGGTGACTCAATGAGAGGGTCTCCCCTACTTTCTCTCCTCAACATACATACACATTAACTAGATTCGATACATGAGTAAATGATTCTAATTTAATTGTAATTTGGTTTCTCTCTGTATAACTTTTCCATGCTGAATAAGTAATAGAGTGAACCTCGCCATTGAATTCTGTTGTCGCACTTTTTACAAATTTGTATTAAAATCATTTGCTTTCTGATATCTTTGACGGTGCTTCTTTAAGCAGCCTAAATTATCCATCTGCGACACCGACTCAGACTGGTTTTAGCCCTACTCCATCCCTTCTCCCTCCTCTCTTATTGTGAACTATGACCATTTTATCAGTCATAGACTTATACCAGTAGAGTTTAAAAGCGTCTTCGAGAGTTCAGTAATTAGTAAGGAAACACTTTGGGATTTTAGCTCTTTGTTTCAATGGTCTTCTGTATCTGGGAAAAAAATTCTGCTTAAAACGTATGCTTTAGAGGATTAACTAAGATATTTCCTGGTATATTCTTATTCTAATGTTCCTGAGATAAGCTTGCTAATGATTTCAGAACGGACTAACATTCAGGCAGAAAAAGTCTAATGGCGCATCAATGTCTGCTATTTCTTAGCCCCTGCAGCGCCTGATGCGCGTTTCCGAAGCTTCTGTAATTTTGCAGCACCAGCTGCCATAACCGATCAGAAACTAGTCACGGAGAACACTATGTAAGCGAGACTATAAAAGCAAGCTGTGCCGTGGCACAGGGCAGCGGGCTGGTGAGAGAAGCGGTCTCTAAGGTCACCGTAAACGGTGCTCCGTGTTGGGACCCCCGAGCGCGCGGAAGGGGACATCAGGTCTTCCTTGTCCCGCTCCCTGACGCCGTGGGAGCGAGCGCGCTGTGCACTTCACGTAGATCACCTCTCACCGCTTTCGCTTCGGGTTTCTTCGCTCGGGCTTGCGCAAGCCGCGACAGCACAGCGCCGGGACTACCCGCCCACTCGTGATTTCCGCGCTGCCCTTTGCCGGGCATGCGCTGCCCTGCTGCCCGCCCTGCCCGAGGCTCGCCCGGCGGTGGGGCAGGGGGGTTGCGCGCACTCGCGGCCGTGTCCCAGGGCAGCTCCTCTCCCCGGCCGCTGCCCCGCACCCCGGCCGCTGCCCCGCACCCCGCCCGCCCTGTCCAGGACGGACCGGCGTGGGGTCGGCGGCAGAGTCCTGCCTTGCCTCTCCTCTCGGTGCTGAGGCTCTGTCCTGGCTGGCTGCTGAGAGAAAAGCGATCGTCCGTCGGCGGAAGCGTGCTAAGCGTGGGACTGCTGGAGGAAAATCCGTGGTTTACGCCGTGCGGAAGCGTTGGGCTCCTCCCCAGCCTCCCCGCCCGCCCGCCCCCCCCCCCCCCCCCGCATCGGCTGGTGCCCAGCTCCGCGGCGGAGCTCACTCCCACGGGAAACAGTCACGCACGGAGAAAGCGGAGAGGAGAGCCTGCGGCGTCCAGGCTGGGGGCCGACTCACAGCAGGGCACCGATTGGCAGCCCGCTTCCGCAGCGCCGGCCCGTCCTCTCCCTTTCTCCACGCTGGTTCCCTCACGGCTTCCTCTCCCCGGCGGCTGCGGCCGCGTCTCCAAGCCCAGCGCACACCTGCGACCGTGAGAGGGAGCTCCGGCCGCGGCGGGGGGAGGCTCCGGCAGGGCCCGCAGCGAAGGGGCGGCGGAGTCCTGAGCGCCCCTTCGCTCCCCGGGGCGCGGGCGAGGCGGCGCTGGGGCAGCCCGGCTCTGTGCCCCGCAGCAGCCCAAGCTCTCCCCCGGCCTGCACACGGGGCGGATGAGCCGGCAGGAGCTCCCCGCCCCCAAACTCACCTGCACGGGTTCGGCACGGAAGCTGCCCTCAATGAGCTGAACTCATTGCTCACGGTGGATCTACCAACGCGATGTCAAAGGAAATGGGAACGTGTCTAAGACAAAGAAAAAGCTTCGCACATCTGAAGTCAGGGGGTTTAGCACCCTTTTGTTGCTGCAAAGCACTGTCCTTCCCGCAGGAATAGCCCACAGAGATATTCGGCCAGCTCGTCCCTCTCCTCACTCTTTGTGTGCTTTCCGATCTTAGGGAGGACCCAATTCCCTGAACACAGGCAGACATTTGGAACGGGAGCTCTGGGAACCGGTTGCACACAATGGAAAATCCGAGCCGGGGCGGCGATGCAGAGAAAAAATGCTTTATTCATCGCATGAACTGTGTCCAGGCAGATTTCATTGCAGTTCGGCTTGTACTTCTGCATCCGATCACACTCTGTTCCCATAAGGAAAACATGCTTCTTGTTGCTAGGACCTTCTTGCTCCCTTTCCCTTTGCCAGACGTGAAGGTGACTTGTTTGAGGATTTCCTCAAGGTCTTGCCCTCCACCTGTTGGTTTTAACCTCTTGGCTTTGGGGTTGCATTTAGGCTCAGGCTTTACCTTACATGCTGGGCCCCTGCAGCTCTGACTGCACTGGCTGCACTTCCCTGGCTCAACCTCATCCCAGCCTCATCCCTGCAGACTTGCCCAGTGATCCAGGACTATGGTTGTCCCTGATCGCTACCAGCATTCCTGCTGCACTTGCTGTGTGTGGGTGCTGTGGAGCTGTGTCCTTGTTGGCGACAGCGTGGCCCTGCCTGCCCCGCTGCTCCGTTCATCTCCCAGCTCACCCACCTTTGTGGGGCAGCCACTCTCCTGTTGATCCCTCACACACTTGGTTGAACGCTTTTCTTCACTTAGGAGTGTATTCACTGAAATTAAATTAGACTTAAACAGAGATCCTCCTCCCCTTTCAAATAGCCATCATTGACACATCTGTCCCCATCTGCTGTGTTAGTGATGGTAGCACAGGTAAGAGGCTTGAAGTAAAAAATCAGCCCCTTGCCAGCAGTTCCCGAGACATCAGCCTTCACTGTTGATACTGCACAGATAACTTTGTCCAACTCGACATGCCATCACCTTCTCAAATACCTGATGCTGGCATAATATCAGGGCAGGCTCCCCTTGATTTGCAGAAAGATGAGCTATTGTTGGCTTGGAGTGACAATGTTCAGTACTGCATTTCTTTCTAAGCATATTGGCTGCAAAGTAGCATAGGTCTCAAGAAGAGTGGCCATTGGCCTGCTCTCTTTCCTTCCTCTCCTCTTGTCCTTCTTCCTATCCACCTCACCCATACAAAGGTGCTTCCTGTTCATCATCCCCCTTGTTCACGGGAAGTTGCTGCATACCAGCACCCTCCCATGCCCACTCCTCCTCCTCCTCCTAGGGAAGGACCATTTCTTCCTTATAGCATGCGAGCAATGCCTGTCATTACTAGATGTGTAGCATCCACCTCTTCCCTGCCTCGTCAAATGTTCAGATTTGTGGTGTTGACCTGCGAATTTGAGCTGTAGCAACCCAGCCCAGGAATGTGCTGAGCGTTGCTATGGTTTGCCTAGAGAGACAGGAGATGCTTGTGATGGGTATTAAGCACCAGAGAAGACAGACTCTTTCTTTGTGCAGCTGAAAAGAGAATAGTTACCACCCTGACTATCTTGCTTCTGTCATCTGTGTGCAATCAGGCAATAAAGAGATGGACAAAGGAGAGCTAGTGGCAGAGGTGACATAGCAATGGAAATGCACAGTATCCTGAGGAGAGAAAGACATCCCAGGGAACCTGTAAATCAAAACTGAGCCACCTTGACCATCTGCCTCAGGTGTCTGTATGCCCAAGCAATAGTTGGCAGCATCTTGTAGGGAAGTGGGTGCTGCTGGTAGCCACACACTTTCCTCTGCAGTGGTGCTACTGATGGGTGGGGCAGCCAGGGTACTTGTGAGCCAGGTTAATAGAAGAAACCAGAAAAAATTAGGGGTGTTGCAGGTACACCCCGCTGATTTTCTGATCTCCTTCTGTGAATGAGATTCACATCTGTGAATGTTGGGCTGTGTGCAGAGCAACCTTGTCAGGGAAGCTTCCAGAATAACCTGCAGGGCTTGTAACGCTTCTTGTTGTGGAGGGGGAAGGAGGAAACAGCAGTTAGGGACTGTAGCAAACCACCAAAGTGGCTCCTGGGAGCAAAACGCCCACTATGACTTCCTGGGTATCACCTGGAAGGAGAGGAGCACAAGCTCCTTGTGAAATGCATAGGTCTTCCCAGTGTCAGGATGTCTGGGAAGGAACGGTAGATACCAGCTTCCCAGTGAGTCGGCAGTCCAGGCAGGCTACACTGGGACATCCCAGGCAACGTGCCCAACGTGTGCAGTAGCAAAGGAAATGTTACGTTCATGTGGCATTGAAATGCATTATTTCCTGTGTTCGTGTTCCCCCCAAAAAATCTCAAACATTTGCCTGAACAGTTAGAAATATTCAAATTAGTGACACCCAGAGTTTCCGTTCTGCACATCCTTCTGTCTCCAGCTTGTGCACGCATTATCCAGACAACGACACATGTTTTGTGTACCCTGTGACCCTCCCAGCTTATTAAAGGAGCAGGTTAAGCAGAAAGGAAGAGTGGTGACTGGCTGCTTCCTCTCTACCTGAATTCACATTCCCTACTGGCAAAATTGGGCTTTTTATCACACCATTAATACACACTCCCAAACCATCCAAAGTCTGCAATTACATCAAGGGCAGATTTGAATTGCCTTGAGTGACTCTGTGACTTCATTTAAATTTCTTATGTATGTGGAGCACCCATAAGTCAGAATTAATTTAACTGGATGACATACGTAAAGTACAAATGCTCAGCAGCACAGGTATAGAGAAGGGCTACTTGCTTGAGAAAATATTGAAGATGCTGTACAGCCTTGGGCAGACGAAGGTGAAAAACAGGTGAATGGGGCTTTGCAGCTATAGGCTTAGTGCATGACTTTGATCACCCTGTTTGAAATATGCGTATGTACGCTGCAGGCCTGCCTCCTCTGCTGCATCTGTGAGACAGGTGCTTCCATATACCCTTCTGAGCAAACAGTGAAACTCCAGCACAGTCATAGTTCACTTGGTGGGATGAATCACAAGACTGGAGTGCTGCAATTAGTGGTTATTAATTGTTCAGAAGGAACAAGCCAGGAAGGAGGGAGGGTGTCCTCTATGTAAAAAAATGCTTTGATTGCACAAAGCTATCCTTGTGCAAAAAAACCAACGATGAACAGTTGAGAGCTTATGGGTAAAAATTAGAGGCCAAGCAAACAGAGGAAACCTTGAGGTTGCTATTTACTACAGGCCTCCCGACCAAGGGGAGGATGTCAATGAAGCTTTCTTACTTCAACTACAGGAAGCATCACGCTTGCAGGCTCTGATCCTGCTGGAGGACTTCAATCAACCTGACATCTGCTGGAACAGTGGCACAGCAAGCTGTAGGCCATCCAGGAGACTCCTGGAGCGTGTTGAGGATACGTTTTTATTCCTGGGGAGAGACAGCCCAACCAGAGGAGAAGCACTGCTGGGCCTGTTGCTCACCAACACCAATGACCTAGTTGGAGCGGTCAAGATTGGTGGCAGCCTGGGCTGCAGCCTGGGCCCAGGCCCATGATGAACTTGAGGGATATGGGCCTGAATTTTCGTAGAGCAAGGAACTAGTGGATGGGGCCCCTTTGGGAAACTACCCTCAGGGATAAAGGAGCAGAACAGAGCTGGCAACTGTTTAAGGACATTTTTCTTAGAGAAGAAGTGCTTTTGATTCACACGTGTAAGAAAGCAGGCTAGGAAGGCAGGAGACCAATAGGGCTGAGTAAGGACCTTCTGGTCAAATTGAAGTGCAAGAAGGAAATGCACAGGCAGTGGAAGCAGGGACATGCACCCTGGGAAGAATATAGGGATGTTGTCCAGGTGTGTAGGGTTGGTGTCAGGAAAACTACAGCGTATCTGGTGCTGAATTTGGCCAGGGATGTGAAGAATGATAAGCAGAGTTTCTGCAGGTACATTGGTCAGAAAAGGAAGACTAAAGAAAATGTACCTCCCAATAAATAAGGCAGGAGATCTACTCACAACTGATGTGGAGAAGGGTATTCAATAATTTTTTTGCCTTGGTTTTCACTGGCAATCTCTCTTCCCACATCTGTCAAGTCTCTGAACCTCAAGGCAGGGACTGGGGGAACAAAGTCCCTCCTATCTTAGGAAAAGATCAGGTTCGAGACCACCTGAGGAACCTGAACATACACAAGGCCATGGGACATGACAATGTTTATCCCAGGGTCCTTAGGGAATTGGCAGATATAGTTGCCAAGCCACTCTCCATGACATTTGAAAAGCCATGGCAGTCAGGTGAAATTCCCAGTGACTGGAGAAAAGGAAATATCACAGCCATTTTGAAAAACAGTGTGAAAAACATTCCTTTGTAATAGGGACCAGGTGAAAAGGAGGACACTGGGAACTACTGACCAGTCAGCCTCACCTCAATGCCCAATAAGATCATGGAGCAGATCCTCCTAGAAGCTATGTTGAAGCATATGGAAGACAGGGCAGTGATAGACGAAAGATATGGATTTGATGGATGGACTGTTGGGTAAGGAATTGGCTGGATGATCACCTGCAAATAGGAGATGGCTCAATGTCCCAATGGAAACAGCCATCCCCAATGTTGGTTCACACTAGGGGATGAAGGGATTGAGCGCAATCCTGCAGAGAAAGACTTGGAGATACTGGTAGATGAAAAATTGGACATGGGTGAGCAATGTGAGCTCAGAAAGCCAGTTGTATCCAGGGCTGCATCAAAAGAAGCCTGGCCAGCAGGTCAAGGGAAATGATTCTTTTCCTCTACTCCGCTCTTATGAGACCCCACTCGGAGTACTGCACCAAGCTCTGGGATCCCCAGGACAAGAAGGATATGGACCTGTTAGAGCAGGTTCAGAGTAAGGCCGTGAAAACCATCAGAGGGCTGCAACATCTTTCCCATGAAGAAAAGCTAAGAGAGCTGGTGGTGTTCTACCTGGAGAAGAGAAGGCTGTGGCAAGACCTTCTTGCGGCCTTTCAGTACATGAAAAGTGCTTACAAGAAAGACAGAGAAAACCTTTTCACCGGGCACTGTACTGACAGGGCAAGGGGAAATGGCTGTAAACTGAAAGAGATTAGATTTAGATTGGTTCTGAGGAAGAAATTTTTCATGATGAAGGTGGTGGGACACACTGGAACAGGTTGCCCAGAGAAGTTGTTGATGCCCTTTCAGTGGCAGCTTTCAAGGTCAGGTTGGACGGGACTTTCAGTAGCCTGGTCTGGTGAAAGATGTCCCTGCCCACACCAAGGGGGTTGGTCTAGATAACCTCTGAAGGTCCCTTCCAACCCAAACCTTTCTATGATTCTATAGGGCACTAAGTTACACGGGTTCCAAAGAAGGACCTTCACAAAAGCATGTACCTGATACCAGAGTAGAAGAAAAATGACGCCTTGCATGTCTCACTGAAGTAATGTCCAAATATCTCAGTCCACTGTGAGTAGTACCTTTTACCTTTGCTATTTTAATAAATGTTCTGTTTGCCTGACTATTTTTTTTTCAGGAAAAATAGGAGACACGAGTAATTCTGTCTTTTATTGAGCACATCATTGTACAAAGCTTCGTAACAGAAAAAAAGATTAAGATCTTTTCTCTGGAAGATAGTATCTGAAATAAGTAAGGAACTTTTTTTTTTAAATAAGGTTGCCTATTAAAGTGAAGGAATTAAAGGGCACTTACAGAATTATCTCCTCCTTCCTCTTCTCCACCTGATAACATTTGCAAGATCTCTTTGCATTTCCTCCTTTGCTGAGCCTAACAATAACTCTATATTATTGTTAAAACAAACAAACAAACAACAACAACAAAAAAAGGAAAAGTCCAGATATGTCATCAAAATTTTGGAGGACCAGAAAGATGAGCTTTTAGGAAAGCAGATGGACTGCTCCAGGACTGTGCTGCTACATCAGGTGTTTGGAAGAAGAATAGAGGCCTAGCCTAAACCCAGGAAAATGCACTTGAAAATCATCAAAAGAATATAGAGGTAAAGCTACTAGTGCACTGACTCTGGTACAAGTGAATAGAACAGGGCAAGACACAAAATTGGAAGGAAATATGTATGCTACAGAACTAACCCCCCGAAATTTCTCCTCGACAGTTTGTGTCTGTCCCAATAGATTCAATTCCATGACAACGTGGTTCACAAGCCACAATCCGCAGTGGGGTCAGCAGGTGAAACCACCATGAAATATAGCATCAGTGTCGATGTTGGCTCCAAATCCACATGGTTTTCTGTTTTTATACTCTTGCATATGTTGTTCTACTGCTGCTTGTCTTCTCTAGACAAAAGCCCCTCTGAAACGCTACCACTTCTCTTGGCAGTGTCTCACACTTTAGGTGTGCCCTAGTCATGGTAAACCAGCACAACTGACAAGCTCTTAAAACTGACCCCCATCACCAAAACTCCACAAGATAGTGTGTGATATTCCATTCTTGAAAGAAAAAGTGAAAGAAGCCAAATGACTGCATTTTAAATCATATGAAATAATCACCAGGGTCTTCTGTTCTTTCCCACATTGTCCTACATATTTTTGAACATGACACTCCTCTATCCAGTTCATCCCAGGAAAAAATAGTATTATGTGTATTCAGTTTATCCCACATCACAAAACTCATGGGTTGGAAAAAGCCATGTCCTAGTTGATCTCAGCAGTTCTGAGGATATAATTGTTTCACTAAGCCACTTGATTTATATTCTTTTATCAAAGAAATGCCTGCAGCCTTACATTCTTTTCATAAAGAAAACACACGCACCATATTTTGATTTTTTAATTTTTTTTTTCACAACTGCTGATTGAGGGTGACAAAATGCATGAAGCACAGTATAAAAATAAGCGCAAAAATAAACTATCTTAAAATAAGGACATTAAAAAAAAGAATGTGTTAACCTATTGTGCTCTATCAAAAGAAGAATTTTTGCAAAAAAAAAAAGGGAACGTGGTCCGTCAAAATATTCATGCGGGGATGCAGAAGCCTCAGGAAAACAGTGAAAGAACATGTCTCTGTTCTTATGAGATGTTGAAGGTACCTGCTGATTTAAGAGAGCTGTTTTCCACATTATCATTTCTGATGAAAACCGCCTGCCTTCTAGTTTTCATTAGCTCTGAGGGGAGCTCGATAGGGCATTACGTCCAAAGGTTTCATTGTATTTAACAGATGAAGCCGTGTTACGGGAAGCACTCATAACCCAGAAGCCGAGCTGAGTGGCTACTTTGTGTTACTTGCTTCTTTTCAAAGCTAGTTTACGCTAAGCAAATGCCTCGGGATGATCTCCGTTTCGCACTACCGTAATGAAAAACCGTCCCAGGAACATGAATCCGCTGCCACTGTGACAGTGCTGTCAGAAGCAAAGCTTGAATTCGAAAGGAAAAATAAAAATCTCACCCTCCGGCTCTGCGTGCAATCCCCGAACTCGGGGAATATTGGCTTGCCCGACACCCATTTGAACGCTCAGCCAAAAGAAACGCCGAAAGGCAAAACTATCTTCTGTCCCCAGCAGGAGCGCTAAGAAATGAGGTGCCGCGGTCACGTTATTTTTTACGAAAACACATTTTTTTGAGAAGAAAGAAACACAAGCCGCGCTGCTGAGCGCCGGGCGGCGGGGCGGGGCGGGCTCGGCAGCGAACCAATCAGCGCCCGCCGCGCTGCTATAAATGGGGGCGCCGCTGCTCCGGCTGCAGCCGCCGCGCTCGCTTTTGCGCTGCAGCATCATGTCCGAGACCGCTCCCGCCCCGGCTGCGGAGGCAGCCCCAGCCGCCGCTGCCGCCCCGGCGCCCGCCGCCAAGGCCACCGCCAAGAAGCCGAAGAAGGCGGCGAGCGGCCCCAAAGCCCGCAAGCCGGCGGGCCCCAGCGTCACCGAGCTGATCACCAAGGCCGTCTCCGCCTCCAAGGAGCGCAAGGGGCTCTCCCTCGCCGCGCTCAAGAAGGCGCTGGCCGCCGGCGGCTACGATGTGGAGAAGAACAACAGCCGCATCAAGCTGGGGCTCAAGAGCCTCGTCAGCAAGGGCACCCTGGTGCAGACCAAGGGCACCGGCGCCTCCGGCTCTTTTCGCCTCAGCAAGAAGCCTGGAGAAGTGAAAGAAAAAGCCCTCAAGAAGCGGGCGGCCGCGGCCAAGCCCAAGAAGCCAGCGCCCAAGAAGCCCGCCGGCGCCGCCAAAAAGCCCAAGAAGGCGGTGACAGCAAAGAAGAGCCCCAAGAAAGCCAAGAAGCCGGTAGCCACGGCGGCTAAAAAAGCAGCTAAGAGCCCCAAGAAGACGACTAAGGCTGCCAAGCCCAAAAAGGTGGCGGCAGCAGCGAAGAGCCCGGCCAAGGCGAAGGCAGTGAAGCCCAAAGCTGCCAAGCCCAAGGCAGCCAAGCCGAAAGCGGCGAAGGCGAAGAAGGCGACGCCTAAGAAGAAGTAAAAGGTCCTGGAAAAGTCCCGTCTGCCTTGCAGATAAACCCAACGGCTCTTTTCAGAGCCACACACATTTTTTTAAAAGGGCTGAAACAAGGGGATTTTTTTTTTTTTATATCGTGGCTAAACGTGGAAATGGCTTTTAAGAGCCTCTGAGTTTGCCCCATAGAAAAGCTCAAAAAGCCAGCGCTGTGACCGGGAAGAACTTCACTGCTACCGGAGCAGCCCTCGGTGGTGCTGCTCTAATCAGTGCCTTGCTACAGCAAGCAGCGGGTCACTCCTTCGGGGACGGATATTGTTTCAAGGCAGCTTGAAGTTTATTCCTTTGTTTTTCACCAGGCTCCTCTAGGCAGTACTTAACGCTTTCTTCTCCGCGTCCTTGGGCGCGGCTACGTGAGAGGGGAAAGCGGGGGCGGGGTGTGGTGTCGGGGACGATTTTTGTTTGAGACCAGACTGTTCCCCGCAGGGCTGAGACAGGACAGGGAAACATTTATGTTGCACTTGTCAGTCGCACTGTAGGATCCAAATTATTCAACGCTTTCGGTTCCCAGAGCATGAAAAAGTTCATCCCACCCGCACACAGTAAGCCGCACTGCTAGAAACGTTCCGAGACAGCATTTAGAAAAAATAATTCGTTCATGCAGAACTTTTTTTTTACTAAGGCAGACAACAGCATAAGTGTTTCAAAACACTCTGAAAGCAATTCAGCTCTTTAGGGATCGAGTTGGTGGCTCTGAAAAGAGCCTTTGGGTTTCTGTGGGGAGAAGGTTCCCGGGCACTGTTCTTCAGCATTCACTTGGCCTTCGCCTTGTGGCTGTCAGTCTTCTTGGGCAGCAGCACGGCCTGGATGTTGGGCAGCACCCCACCCTGCGCGATTGTCACCTTGCCCAGCAGCTTGTTGAGCTCCTCGTCGTTGCGGATGGCCAGCTGCAGGTGGCGGGGGATGATGCGCGTCTTCTTGTTGTCGCGGGCCGCGTTGCCCGCCAGCTCCAGGATCTCGGCCGTCAGGTACTCCAGCACGGCCGCCAGGTACACCGGGGCGCCGGCGCCCACCCGCTCCGCGTAGTTGCCCTTGCGCAGCAGCCGGTGCACGCGGCCCACGGGGAACTGCAGCCCGGCCCGCGACGAGCGCGACTTGGCCTTGGCGCGCGCCTTCCCGCCCTGCTTCCCGCGGCCGGACATCGCAGAAACTCTAACCAAACCCACACCCCACAAAGCTCCACACAAACACTCACCGCCGCCCCCGCCCGCTTATATTCGGCTCGGACGGAGCGGCGGGACTTTCGCCGATAGGCTGCGGCGGTGGTTCCGTTTCGGCAACCAATGGGAAGGCGAATCGGGAAGTGTCCAATAGTAGAGCGCAGAGCGGCGTGATTGCCAGAAGTAGAACTCGCGACCAATGGCGATGCGACGCTGCCGGGCTGCTGCTTCTCCCACCGCCGCTATAAAGGGGCTCGGCGGGCGCTGACAGTACTCTGTATAGTTCTAGTGCTGCAGTTTGAGCGTGTGGGAAATACACGCGTGCCCGCAGCAATGCCCGAGCCGGCCAAGTCAGCCCCTGCGCCCAAGAAGGGCTCGAAGAAGGCGGTGACCAAGACGCAGAAGAAGGGCGACAAGAAGCGCAAGAAGAGCCGCAAGGAGAGCTACTCCATCTACGTGTACAAGGTGCTGAAGCAGGTGCACCCCGACACGGGCATCTCGTCCAAGGCCATGGGCATCATGAACTCCTTTGTCAACGACATCTTCGAGCGCATTGCCGGTGAGGCCTCTCGCCTGGCGCACTACAACAAGCGCTCCACCATCACCTCGCGGGAGATCCAGACAGCCGTGCGGCTCCTGCTGCCGGGTGAGCTGGCCAAGCACGCCGTGTCCGAGGGCACCAAGGCTGTCACCAAGTACACCAGCTCCAAGTAAGCTGCCTCTGTGCCCTCTGCCAGACCTCCTCGACCCAAAGGCTCTTTTAAGAGCCACCCACCTTTTCAGTAAAAGAGCTGATGCTGTTGTGGCTTGTTCTTGGTGTTTTTGTCTGTCGCAGGTACTTCCTGGGGAAAAGAGCAATAGCGGTGTGGGAACGCTATCGTAAGGGGAATGGGGGTGTATGCTTTTGCAATAAACGATGTGTTCTACATCTGCCGCGGCAGAGCAGAGCATGCTTGTAATTTCATAGAAGTACCCCGCGAGCCCACTTCACTCTCGTGTCCGGTTTAAGAATGAGTGAACGGTGTAGGTGTTCTCTTTAACTGCCTGAAACCAGCATGTTCTGGACAGGCCGTGCTTGTTCTTTGTCCCCGTGAGGTGCTCCAGCAGAACGGGGATACAGCGAAAGCCCAGATGGTTCCACATGACCTTGTGCTTTGTCTTTCCAGCAAAAAGCTCCGGGCTGGACCCCCGCACACACCGTTAGCGTCCCCGCGGGCGGCCGGGGGAGGCAAACGGGAGCGCTTCCCGGCGTTCTGGCCCCGCCACCGCGCAGCCCCGCCTGTGGCCCTTAAGCACAGCCTACCCCCCCCAGTCGTCTTCCCCGGCTCTCGCCCCATTCTCCCTCCGCCGCCCCGCAAACCGCGCGGCCGCGCCGCCGAGCGGGAGCGGGCGGGGGAAGCCAGAGCCGCGTCGCTCGCTGCCGGGCTCCGTCCGACCTGAGTGAGGACTGCGCGGCGCTCCCCAGCAGGCGGGCCCGGCCCTCTGGCGGCGCCGCTCCCGGGAGGGCGGCGATTGGTCGCGGTGGCTCTCGCGGCTCGGCGCCCGTCCTCGCGCCACCGCGGAGCTCTCCGCCGAGGAAAGCGGGGCCTTGCACCGGGGCGGGGAAACAGTCGGAAGCGTTCGCCTTACGCGAAACGTCGGCTGCCGCCGCCTGCGCCTGCAGCGTTCCTGCCGCGGCCCTGACCACACCGCGGTTACTGAGTGGGAGGAAAGAGCGAGCCCCGGGGCGGGGGGCAAGGAGGCTGCCGTGCGAAGGAGCCCTTTGCCAGCAGTCCTGATGCCGGGGCCGAGGTGGGGGGGGTGCGCCGTGAGGGGGAGCGGATTGGGAACCGGCCGAGGCGTGGGCGGCGGGACCCTGCTCCGCAGGTCGCCCAGCGGCGGTTCCCGCCACCTCCTCGCCGCCCAAACCGCTATTCGTGGAGACGGTCCACGCACTCCTCCTTAGACAGCGAGGGAGCCGGCGCTAGCGCGTTCTGGAGGGCCGGAAAAGAGCCAGCGGCCGGGCCGGGACAGCCCGTGTTTGGAGGGGGAAGGGCGGGCCGGTTCGGCGGCTCTGGAGACGGAGGGGGCGGGGCGGGTTCCCCGCCGGCGAGGCGCGGGCTTTTCGAACGCTCCCGTCGCCCAATGGCGGCCGGTTTCGCGCGGGCGGCCAATCGGCGGTGAGCTCGGGCTATAAAGGGCGCCGCCGCGGAGCCGCTGCTACGGCTCGGTCCGTGCGGAGTGCGGGAGCGCAGCAGCGGGCGGGGAGCGATGGCGCGCACGAAGCAGACAGCGCGTAAGTCGACGGGCGGGAAGGCGCCCCGCAAGCAGCTGGCCACCAAGGCGGCCCGCAAGAGCGCGCCGGCCACGGGCGGCGTGAAGAAGCCGCACCGCTACCGGCCCGGCACGGTGGCGCTGCGCGAGATCCGGCGCTACCAGAAGTCGACGGAGCTGCTGATCCGCAAGCTGCCCTTCCAGCGCCTGGTGCGCGAGATCGCACAGGACTTCAAGACCGACCTGCGCTTCCAGAGCTCGGCCGTGATGGCGCTGCAGGAGGCGAGCGAGGCCTACCTGGTGGGGCTCTTCGAGGACACCAACCTCTGCGCCATCCACGCCAAGCGCGTCACCATCATGCCCAAAGACATCCAGCTGGCCCGCCGCATCCGCGGCGAGCGTGCATAAACTGGTTGGCAACATTTTGAAAAAACGTTTTAACCAACACAAAGGCTCTTTTAAGAGCCACTACGTACACAATAAGAGAGCTGTAAATGCTTTGTAATTTAAGTGAAAATGTGTGTTTTGCCACATTTCCAAAGTGACAATATTTGAAGTTTACATTTAATACTACCATAATTTTTTCTCAATATTCTTTCATGGTTTTTATGCAGAAAACCCGATTAAACCAGGCACTCGGCATTCCCTGAGAGTTCATAAATTTGTCTTGACTTCATTGCTTTATTATGAAAAAGTTTGTCTTAAAACATAAGATCTTCCAATGAAAATTTATCATAATTCCAAAGCAAAAGAAAAAACCCAAATATAGTCACTACTCCTGAAAACTATACACAAAGCATTTACAGCCCTTTTTATTGCTCATGTAGTGGCTCTTAAAAGAGCCTTTGGGTCTGTGTGAGCTGCCCTCGGGGCCTGCTGGAACCAGGGAGGGGCTGCGGCAGGAGGCTCAGGCGCGCTCGCCGCGGATACGGCGGGCCAGCTGGATGTCTTTGGGCATGATGGTGACGCGCTTGGCGTGGATGGCGCAGAGGTTGGTGTCCTCGAAGAGCCCCACCAGGTAGGCCTCGCTCGCCTCCTGCAGCGCCATCACGGCCGAGCTCTGGAAGCGCAGGTCGGTCTTGAAGTCCTGTGCGATCTCGCGCACCAGGCGCTGGAAGGGCAGCTTGCGGATCAGCAGCTCCGTCGACTTTGGGTAGCGCATCTCGCGCAGCGCGCAGCGCCGGGGCCGGGCCGT